>NW_006400200.1:910410-923580 GCF_000299155.1 Elephantulus edwardii | reverse complement strand
TTTTTTCTTTTCAAAGAACTTTTCATGAACTGGGGTCATGGGTGGGTAGGGAGGAAAATGTGCAAAGATGACTGAGTGTAGATAAAAAATTAAATGGGTAGAATATGTTGTAAAAATAAAAGAAATTACTAAAATCTACTGAATTGCTACTTTAGTAAATTATCTGTTATGTGGATTATTTAGCAATAAAGCTGTTTAAAAAAGAAAAATAATAAGAAAGTGGATGGACCATAATAACCGAAAACATAGTAACCAGTAATGGAAAAAGAAACACCACAAAACTGACCAAAACACAACCTGGACTGAGAATAATCACACTTAACATGAAAGGACTACATGTACCAATTAAGAGAAAAAGAGTAGGAGAATGAATGAGAAAACAAAGCCCATCAATATGTTGCCCACAAGAGACACATTTTAAAAATGGACAGAAAGTCTCAAAGTTAAAGGCTGAAAAAAAATATTTCACGCAAATGGCAATCACAAAGCAAGCAGGAGTGGTAATACTAATCTCTGATAAAACAGACTTCAGAATGAATGAAAACCACCATAAAAGATAAGTAAGGTTATTATACATTGATTAAAGGCACAATAGATCAAAAACACGTAAGTTTTTGTCAACATTTATACATAAAATGACAGTCCTGCAAAATATATAGAACAACAGTTAATAGAATTCAATTAAGAAATAGTACGACAATGATTGTAGGAGACTTCAACACACCACCATCACCAAAGGATAGGTCAACTTAAAAGAGATTTAACAAAGATACAGCTAAACTATGCAATCAGCTAACTTTACCTTGTTGATGTATTCAGGGTACTACACCCAACTAAAACTCAATTCACCTTTTTCTCATGTGCACATGGTATATTCTGCAGAATGGATCACATATCAGGAAACATAACAAGACTCAACAAATTAAAAAAAAAACATTGAAATGATATAAAGCATCTTCTCAGATCACAATGCCATAAAACTAGACATTAACCACAGGAGGGTAAAGCTTACAAAACCACCTATGGGGAAACTGAATAACTCTCTACATGACTGGGTTACAAAAGAAAGTCTAGAAAATCCTACAGGGTCTCAACAAGAAAAAGAGGAAGATATTCATATGGCCAACAGATACATGAAGTAATGCTCAAAATAATTGGCAGTAAAAGAGATACAAATCAAAACCACAATGAGATACCATCTCACTCCAGGAGCAGTGGCAAAGTTTAACAGGACAAAAAGAAATAAATATTGGAGAGGATGTGGCAAGATACACTGTTGGTGGGATTTAAAATGTACAGCCACTCTGGAAGGCAGTTTGTCATTTCCTCATGAAAGCTGAACATAGAAGTTTCATATGACTTGGCTATTCCACTGTCTGGAACATACCCCAAGAAAATAAGAATTGAGGCACAAAAGGAGAGTTGTACACTAATGATCATAACAACTTTATTCACCATTGCAAGAACATGAACATACCAAATATCCAACCACAATTGAATGGACTGAGAAATTATAGTATTTTCACACAATGCAATTCTATGCAGCACACAGGAACAATGATTTTGTAAATCACTACCTAACTTAGGAGGGACTAGAGAGTGTTTATGCTAAGTGAACCAACTCAGTCCCATAAGGACAAATACAGTACAAAACTATAGTAAAGTGTGGATGAGGATCCAATGGGAGGAGGGTGGGAACAGAGGGATGTGGATGAGTGGAAGGGGGCGTGTGGGGTGGTTAACCATAGGGTCAAACAATTTGATAGGTATAGGGAGAGGTAGGTAAGAAAAATGGAAAAGATCTGGTGTGAAAAACCATGAATATGAATTTTGAAAGTAAACCAATGCAAAATAATAATTTTAATTAAAAAAATCCATAAGGCATGAGAATGATTGTATGAAACATAATGTGAATGAAGAATAGCATGAAATGTAAGGTATATGAATTTTGTAAACATACCAATTTTAAAAGAAAAAGCAACAAAACACTATTGGTCAGATGCAACTTAATGTTTAATATGGAATCTTTATTTTTTCACACTTTTCATATCCTTTTAAAACAACATCCTTGGGGGGAAAGAAGTGAAAAATTTATCTAATTTAACAATTTCTTTATTAGTTTTTCCATTTCATTATTATCTCTTCAATCTTCCCAACACTGCTTATCCAAATTAATCTTTAAATGCTTCTGTTTTCTCTAGTTCTTAGCCTGACTACATAATACATCTCAGTTTTGGAGACACATCTCATTTGTTTCTCCACATCTTAAGGAAAGTGTTGATAATTAAGAATAGTTAAGTTTTCCTGAAAGAGTCAATAATGCCCTTAAGATCATTATTAACTCATAAACTTTGAAAATGTCTAACAATACATCAGAGTAGACTTTGTTGTTGCTGTCATTGTTGTTGTTATGTGCCGTCAAGTTACCTGCGACCTTTAGTGACCCTGCTATGGACAGCAGCTCTGAAGCCTTCCCTGTCTTGAGCCAGTCTCACTGATTCTGACACACCAATCCCCATTGCCATAGTTAATGTAACAATCCATCTCATCCAGGGTCTTCCTCTCCTACATGGTCCCTCCACACTTCTGAGCATGATGTCCTTCTCCAAGGACTGGTCCCTCCTGGCCACATGCCCAATGTATGTGAGACAGACTTTCAAAATCCTAATCTCCAAGGAAAAACTTGGTTTCACCCTTTCCAAGACAGATGTATTTGTTTTCTTGGTGGTCCAACGTATGTTCAAGACTCTTCTCCAGCACCATGACTTGAAGCCATTGATTCTTCTTTAATCTTTAGTCATTGCCTAGCTCTGTGATACATAATTGTGAAGACCATGGCTTGGATTAGGCACACCTTAGTCTACAGACTAAACTCATTGCTTTTCAGTACTCTGAAAAGATTCCTGATAGCAGATTTTCCCAGCGCAATTTGTCTTTTGATTTGTTGACTCCTGGTGCCAAGTATGTTGATTATGGAGCTGAGCAAGCTGTAATTGTTAACAACCTCAATCTCCTCTCTATCTATCATGGTGTTGCCAATTGACTTAGTGATCAGAATCTTTGTCTTCTTGATGTTGAGATTCAATCCATACTGAAGACTACAGTCCTTGACTTTCTGTAGTAAGGGCTTCAGGTCAGCCTCTATTTCAACAAGCAAGGTTTTATCCTCTGCTTAACCTAGGTTGTTGATGAGTCTTCCTCCAATTCTAATGCCACATTCATCCTCATAAGACCCAGCTTCTGGAATAATCTTTTCTGCATATAGACTGAAAATATACAAAGACAGGATACATCATCCCTGGCCCACACCTTTCCTAATTTTGAACCATGCTCTGTTCTGAGTACTGTTTCCTGACCCAAGTACAGGTTTCACTTAATCAGATTTAGGTGTTCTGGGATTTCCATTTTCCTCAGGGTTAAACACAATTTCTTCTTTATGATTAGAAATTTGAAATCAATTTGCAATTATCAGTTTAAATTTTTTGGCTTATTGTTCTAAATAAATACTCTCTAAAATCTAGTCTCTTAGCCTATCTCTAGTGTGGAAGGCTGATGGACACCAGCCAGCTTGTGCACCTTTAGTTGCTGGAGACTTTGTTGTTCATGCAGAGTGAAGATAGCTCAAGGGTGAACCGTCTCCATGTCTATTTGTCAGTTCTTTCTTCAAGGCTGGTGCTGCTTTGGATATTGGTGCTGGAATGAGCATCCCTATGCCAGAAGTGCAGACAGGGCCTGAAAGCAAACTCAGCAGCAGGCTTCAGCTATTAGAAGATGTGGGTGGGATAAGGGTAACCAGAGATCCTCCACTGTGATCCAGCCATCCAGTTTCTCCAAGTCTTCATCATTACGGGGCAGCAGAGATCAAGTGAAGCCATCAAGCTGCACTCTAGGCTCTGGACCTTCACCTAGCAGCTGTGGAGATTTGGGATTGTCTCAGAGCTCGCTCACTTCACTTAACTCTGATGAACAGAAAGAGGAAAAGAAACTTCTAGAAGGAACTGTAAATGATATAAAGGTATTGGAATCATCAGGACAGTGGGTGTCTTTTCTTAATTCTCCACTGAAAAAAAAGTCTAGTATATCAGGCATATGTCACCATGAAATTCCTCCTGACAAAGATGTCATAAAACAATTACTCAGTTTTCTCAACAAAATAAAGGAAAACACAGGAAAAAATTTGAGAAGAATTCAGGAAAATAATACAAGAACAAAATGAAAAATTCCTTAAAGAGGTAGAAATCTTACATTAAAAAAACCCAAAATTTCAGAGCTTTATGATAAAATAGCAGAAATAAATAATACTAAAGAAAAAAAGATGAAAGTGGACTCAAGGCAATGGAAGAAAGAATTAGTGAAATAGAAGGAAAAATTGAGGTTACATGTTTTGAAGAACATGTGGAAAAAACAAAGAAAACCAAACAGGAGATAATGGTTTTGCAGGACACCATCAAGAGAAACTATATGTGCATAATGAAAATGCCAGAAGGAATGAGACAAAGTCCAGAAAAAAAAATGTGAAGAAATAATGGCAGAAAACTTTCCAGATATTATGAAAGACATGATTTTAATTGAAAAAGCTCAATGAACCCCATCTTTGTTCAACCATAAGAGAAAAACACCAAGACATATTATAATTAAGCTTTCCAAAACCAAAGATAAAGAATTTTTAGAGCAGCTCCAAAAAAAAAAAAAAAAGGAAAATATCAAATACAAGGGTATCTCTTTAAGATTAAGTGCTGATTTCTCCTCTAAAATGATGCAGGCAAGAAGGCAATGGAGTGACATATACAGAATCTTGAAAGAACTAAACTATTAGCCAAAGATAATGTACCCAGAAAAATTGTCATTCAAAATTGAGGGTGGAATTAAGATATTCCCAGATAAATAGTATTTAAAGGAATTTTCAACTAGCAGACCTGACCTATTAAAAATATTAATAAGAGTCCTCCAGAAAGGAAACTAATAGGAGTCAGGAACCAAGGATAGTGATATCGCATAGCAACTTGAATACATATTGTAAAAAAAGTAAATAATAGGAATTATAGGATACAAAGATGAAATAAGAAATAAAAATAAATGTGATTAGTTTAATACAGAATTTTTACACAGTGAAGAAGTTAAAGGTAGTTTTTAAAAAAATAGCACTTTTAAATGTTTTAAATGTGGGACATTAAGTTTATAAAAGTTAGGATACCATTTTACATTTCCACCAACAGTGAATAAGAGTTCCAGTCTCTCCAAAACCTCACCAGCATTTGTTGCTTCCTGTTCTGTTAAATTTTGCTAGTCTTACTGGGGTGAGATGATATTTCATAGTTTTTTTTAATTTGCATCTCTCTTAGAGCTAGGGATTTTGAACATTTCTTCATGTGCTTGTTGGCCATCTGAATGTCTTCTTTGGAGAAGTGTGTGCTCATATCCTGTTCTCACTTTTCTATTGGGTAACCCTCAAGGACATTATGCTGAGTGAAATATCTCAGTCACAAAAGGACAAACACTGCATAGTCCCACTGCTGTAGAATGGGACTGACATCAGGGTTGGGGTAAGAATGAGAAAAACTAGATAAATTATGTATACTGCATTGAAATGGATGATGTAGAGAACAGTTTAAAAGCAATATATTTTAGGGTATTATGATTACCATAAGAGTCTGGAATGAAGGTTGCAGAGTGGAGTATACTCGGGGTGGGGGTGGGGGAGAGCGGGAAGGATTGTGTACCAATGAAGGAATTTATCTTTTGCTTTTCAAAGAGAAGAGTGAACTGGCCGGGGCGAGAGGGCGGGGGGCCAGGGAGAAAAGTACAACAATGAATGAATGGAAATCCAAATTCTCTGTAAATGTTCATTAAAATTAATAATAATAAAAAATGTAAATAAATAAAAAATCTTAGGATACCCACAAAGAAAGTAAATAGATCTGCTAACCAAAATAAAGAAAAAATGACTCATAATACAAAAAAACAACAATAAAAGGGAAAATCTTCTTTTTTTCTTTTCAATCTACATGGTTGAAGTAAAAGGGAACAAAGAAGCAATCAACCTCACATACAAATATAATAATAGTAAAATTCTTGGATAAGTGATAAAAATGGATGAAAAATATGGCATACCCTGAGGAACATAGTAAAAGGGCAAAAAATCAATTGTGGGCATATGGAATAATACAAACCTCCCCCCACAGTAATCGAATTAGTATTAACATTAATATTTTTACAATATAAGTATCTTATAAGGAGACTTGAGGTAAAAATTCATCAAAACAAAGAGCATTATATGACAAAGAACAAATCTACCCAGAAAACATAGTGTTATAAAAATCTATATACCTGACATCAGAGCCCTGAAATTTATAAAGCAAATACTTGCAGAATAAAGGATTCAAATGCTATAGACTAACAATTAACCAGGTAGAACTAACTCATATATAGACCATAACCAGATAACAGTTCCTTAATATATGTTCTATCCCACTGTGCACTGACCATTCTCCAGAATAAAGAAATCATTTTCAGGACACAAAGTAATGGGAATACTAAAAAACTAATGAATTGAAGAAAAATTAAAAACTGGTCAAAATCTTTGGGATACAGTGAAAACAGTACTCAGCATGAAATTAAAAAACTTTATTCTATACCATTGTTAACACCTTTTAATAAGTTCACATGTATGATTTCTATTATGTTGCCATTTGTGCTTGTGATGCAAAAAGCACTGACTTAAATGGCTTTACTTTTAGTTTGCATAAAAGTAGAAGTTAAGCTGTACTGCAGTAGTTAGCAGTTAAGAAAACTCTAGCACCAATTTCACTTAAGAATGTAACTGTTGAAGAAATAATTTTTTTATTAAAACTTGAAAAAAAGAAAATCTTGTCTCAGAATTTCAATATTTTGTATTTCCTAAAATACTTCCAAAAATTGTTGCTCAAATCATAAGCACCACTCTCACTCCTTTCCAAAAAATAAAATACGTTACATAAGATAAGGTTGATAACTTTCTCTTTCTAGAGTTTATAGGATGTATCACAGCGGTGATAACATCCTATTGAGAATTAATACGCAAAACTACTCAGTATTGGTTATGTATCCTTGTTATGAAAAACATCATTTATTAGCCCATATTTATAAATGAGAAATTTTTTAAAAGGATAAATATAAATGAGACAGTTATTCATTTCATTCAGACCATTTCCCTTTGATTTGGCAGTAGAACTCCTTAACACTAGACCACCACAGCTCCCTCCCCAAGTGTCAGGTGACAAAAACATAAAACCAGCATGGTTCTAAGAGTTAGAGATTGTGGCTGGCTCTTTGTTTCATTAAATGACTAAACAAAATGGACACATTATCAACAATAATGACAATAACAATATTGTTATTTTCAGGTACAGTAAAGCTGGTCTAAGTCATAGTGAGTGCATGTAAAACAAAGGAAAGTATCTGCTTAAGAAGACATAAAAAAGTGTTGAAAGGGACACAGAGATTAGAACACAAGAACTCTTAACCATGGTTTATGAAAAGCATTGTCATATCCTGTTAAATCTGTCAAAACTTATAGCAACATTACCTGACTAACTAGAACTGGTTAACTGAGCTACTAGGCTGTAATGTTGATAGAAGTAGATTTCTAGGTCTTTTCTCTTTTAGAGGCCCTGGTGGGTTGTACCACCTATCTTTCAGTTAGCAGGAAGACAGCTTAATCATTTTGCCATCACGGTTATATAATGAAAATATAAAGAGTAAATTTGATACCTATAATCCAAAATAATCTGAATATATATTTTCTTTTTATTGTTGTGATAATTTTTATATTTTTGGATATACTAAGATAAGTAAGGAAAATGATGGTATGTTGAGAAAGTTTCTATTTAGTTGCTGAAAGAATACAGCAGCAATTTCTATTTAGTAGATCTATGATTTTATCATTTACATTTATTAAATATATGACTTTGAGGTGTTCCTTTAACTTCTCAGATATACTATTTCCCATCTATAAATGCAGTCTAATAATTGTTGTCCTGACAACTGCATGAAATTATTATAAAGAGAAAATGAGATTATGCATATGAAAGAGCTTTATAAACTGTAAATTGTTATTAAAAAATACTTTGTTGTTCCTGGGAAAGCTAGTTTTTTGTTGAACATCTCCTGCTATATCTGCAAAGACTAAGAAGAATAATTTATAAAAATTATATCAATAAAATATAGTCAGAAAAAGGCTTGCTTGTTACTTCTAAATTTTGCTTTGAATCCGGTATTACTATTCATTTTTTGCCTGTCCAAAAAGTCTGCTATGGCTTAAGAAACAACATAAAAAGTGATTAAGAATGAGTAGGATCAAGATTGGTGGAAGATCTATCAACAATCTGCAATATGCAGATGACACAACCTTGCTTGCTGAAACGGAGGAGGACCTGAAGCTCTTACTGCAGAGGGTCAAGGACTGCAGCCTCCAATATGGATTGAGGCTCAATGTCAAGAAGACAAAGATTCTCACCACTGGGCCAGTTGGCAGCACAGGATGGATGGTGAAGAGATTGAGATTGTTCACAGCTTTAGTTTGCTTAGCTCCACAGTCAACACTCAGCACCAGTAGCCAGGAAATTAAAAGACATATTGCCATGGGAAAGTCTGCTGTTAGGGACCTCTCCAAAGTATTGAAGAGCATTGGTGTCTCTCTGGAGACTAAGGTGCGTCTGATACAGGCCATGGTCTTTGCGATCATTTATTATGCATCAGAGAGTTGGACAATGACTGAGGAGGATAGAAGGAGAATTGATGCCTTTGAGCTTTGGTGCTGAAGAAGAGTATTGAGGGTACCATGGACTGCTAGGAAAACAGATTCATCCTGGAAGGGTTAAACCGGGAGGCTCCTTGGAGGCAAGGATTCTGAGGCTCCATCTAACATGCTTTGGACATGTTATAAGGAGGGACCAGTCCTTGGAGAGGGACATCATGTTTGGGAGGGTGGAGGGACAGCGCAGGAGGGGAAGGCTCTGTATGAGGTGGATTGATTCAGTGAGTGTGATAATCACGATGGTGACCGGCACAGGACAGAGCAGAGTTTAGGGAAGTTGTACATAGGGTCACTATGAGTCGCAAGTGACTCGACGGCACATAACAACAACAGTGATAAGATTATTAAATTTAGAAATCTTTGGTATAAATGATTTAGATATTGAGCATCTAATGAGTCCTTATCCAATGTATAAGTGAAAATTTTTGTTTTATAATAAAATGGTGAGTAAAATAACTGTTGTTAAGTAGGTTAATGCAACAAACATTATACAGTCGTTCTGTGTATTCTTTTGATCTTTTATTGTTTTAATAAGTGACAGCTTCAATGACCATAGCAGCTTGGTGAAAAATATCCTCATATTTAATCTTTGGTTAGTAATATTTTGGATTAATTAGATCTGTTGAAGTCTTCAATGTAGAAACCATTGAAAGGCACAAGAATGAGGGAAGTATTATCACTAGCTCACTCTACAAACTTTTATATCTTTTCTTTCCTTCTTATTTATCATATATTTTAGAAAATAATTATTTATAATAAGAATAATTTGGAAGCAGGAGAGACATCCACTGCCTAAACAACATGTCTCTGGAAACTATGAAAACTATAGAAAAGATTTAGGCCTTTTGTTCATAAGGTCACTACGAGTCATGCTTGACTCGAAGGCAATCAAAAACAACAACAATAATATTAATAATATGTTCATGTATTTGTATACTGAGAATATATGGAAATATTTTAAAAAGAGATGACTTTTTTTAGATAACTCACACTTAATAGGTTATGAAATGTGACAGTTCTATTATTCCAACTATTCTACTTTACTAAAATGCACTAAGAAAGTTTCCTAACTAAAGTTTACTCCACCAGACTATTTCTGTAA
This sequence comes from Elephantulus edwardii, assembly GCF_000299155.1. Taxonomy (NCBI): domain Eukaryota; kingdom Metazoa; phylum Chordata; class Mammalia; order Macroscelidea; family Macroscelididae; genus Elephantulus; species Elephantulus edwardii. Next base: position 913,684 of record NW_006400200.1, on the reverse strand, counting down.
TGTTTACTATTTTAATGATAACATTTATTTCCAGGGTAGAAAGCTTAGTTATTATAATGCTTATGTTTATTTTTTTGTTAAGCCACTCATTTAAATGTTTTCCACTTTATAAGTCCAAGTAATGTGTCTTTCTGTATATATCTTTATTTCCATCATCTCTCTCTCTCTCGCTCTCTCCCTACCTATGCTATGAGTTGATTCTGACTTGAAGTTACAAAACAACAACAACAAACAACAGCAAAATAGTGCCAAGAAGAGTGGTTTCTAAGTTTTCTTTCTCAAATGACTATATTGTGTTAAACAGATTTATTATTTTGGATGATTTAAGTAATGCTATAAAATAATTAGGTCTCTAGACATTGCACTAGAACTTCCAGAGTCTCTCTGACATCCATTTTGTTTTGATTTTGGTTGGTTTTTTCTTCTCTATTTTTGTAAAGTCTTTTTGTTCTTTTCTCTCATCAGTTCATCCCATAAATCCTCTGATCTTCAATTATTAGTGTTAAATACTTCAAACCTGTTCTTAAGATAATTTTTAAATTCAGATGAGATAGACTTAAGGTCATATTTTGGTTAAAATTTAAATTTCAAGTTAAATGTGAATTTTCACACGAGTAATCTGGCCTAATTTTGACTGCTTATATTGAAATTCTCCGAAGATTCTTTCCATAGAGGGAGTTAATCTGATTCCCATGCAGTCCATCATGTGAAGTCTATGTGTAAAATCACCTTTTGTGCTTTTAAAAAAGTTGCAATTAATAAATTACTGAACACATAAAATTCAATTGTGCTCACCCTAGCCACATTTCTGTCATCACAACAATACTTTCTGGCTATCATTCTTTCTTAGTTGTTTCCAATTTTTGTATTTCAGTCATCAATGATTATAATGCATCTTAATCGCATATTCAGTCAATTTCAGTTTGCAAAAGTCCATAGAAATTCTCAATTTCCTCCATTTTTGTTTAGGTTGTTGGTTCATATATTTGAACAGTAGTCATATTAATAGACTTTTATACATATGAATAGTATCCTATCTCTAATAACATTGTATTTTAGGATAGATCTGGAAATTTACTTTTTAACTATGAACACACCACCATTCTTCCTCAGTTTTTAATTCATGGCATAATAGATCATATGATTGTCTGATTTAAAGTCACCCATGCCAGTCTATTTCAGTCCACTGATGCCAGAGTGTTGATCTACTTGTATTCCAATTCATTTTTTTACATCTCACATTTTTCCTACATTTATACTTTGTACATTAAACATTCTAATTACTAAAGGATGCTTGCAGCTATTTCTCTTAATTTTGAGTCACTTCTAGTCTATGTTTACTTCTAATACTATTGCTGCTCATATTCCTCTATTGTTCAAAGGGTTTTCAGGAGCCTGTTATTTCAGAAATAGAGGGTCAATTCTATTTCTTTGTCTTAATCCAGGAGCTTTGCTGAGACTTGTCCACCATTGGTGACTCTTCTGTCATTTAAAATACTGCTGGCATAGCTTCCAGCATCATAGCAATCCATAAGTTATCCCAACACAGCAAACTGACTGACATGTGCTCCACTAATAAGTATAAATGGCAAACAGGCAAGCATACTCACACTGAAGTTATAAAGTAATTGCTGCTTTTTTGTGTACTGTTGAATCAAGACCAACTCATAGCTTTTTGGAGGCTGTATACGGCAAGGGAGTTCTCAAGTACAGCAGGTGGCAGATTAATTTTGCATACTTTTGGATTGACAGTGTAATTCTTTATCTCTAGCCACTCAATAGAAATCATTCCCCTAAAAGAAAGACCTGACAGATGGGTGTAAAGACAATTGGGCATATGAATATCATGCGCAGGACAGCCATCTCTGTCCCCAGTTAAGACCCATAGTGATGCAGCAGGGTCCTGAATGATGTTTTATGGCTTAGACTGGAGCTCAGCTGGATATTTGGTGCTAGTGCTAGTGTTTACATTTAGCATAAGACCTGAGGGTGGCAAAATCCAGGAACCAAAACCAGGAGGAAGGCAAGTCAGCCACCTTCCTCAGTGTCCCATGTCAGTTTCAAGGCCAAGGCCCTACAGTTGGGAGAGAATTGACTCAACCTCCTTCCTCACTGCTAGGGGACTCCTTAAAGGACCAGCCAACAAATCAGAGTGGAGGAAACTGGACTATCTTCCTCTTTGCCAGTACAAAAGAGTTGAACACAAGACTTCAAAGAGCAGTACAAGAAGGCAAAACAATGCATTATAAAGGAATATGAAAAGAGCTGGAGATGGGAAAAAAAGCTCATAGTTTCTCATGTTAAAAGAGCCAAGATTTTTCTAAGTTTTTGAGGAGCAATGATGTCATCTTGAAGACTGAGTTGTGCTTGATTTAGGCCATTTTTTAATCATTTGCTATGCATCTAAGAGCTGGATAATAAATAAGGATGACAAAAGAATTGAGCTTTGAGCTGTGGTATTGGAGAAGAGAACTGAATGGACTGGCAAAAGAACAAATCGGTATCTTGAAGAAAGTACAGCTAGAGCACTCCTTGAAGGCAAAAAATGATAAAACATCATGTCTTTCATACTTTGGACATGTTCCTAGAAGAGGTAAATCTCTGGAAAGGGACATCATGCTTGGAAAGATGGAAGGTTAGTGAAGAAAGGAAGACTCTCAAAAATAGAGATTGACAGAGTAACGTCAGCAGCGGACTGAGGTATGTCAGAGATAATAAGGATGACACAGGATAGGATAAAGTTCAGTTCTGTTCATAAGTCACTATGAATTGTACTTTACATCAAGACATCTAACAAAAACATAAAATTACACTTAGAAAGTTCAGGGTCAAAGATAGAGGAAGACAGACTCAGTGAGAGGGATTGGTACAGTGACTGTAATAACACGGTCAAATATATGATAGATGTGAGTATGGGACAGAATAAGTGAAGGGTTAATATGAGTCATATTTGACTTGATGACATATATAAAAACAACAATAAAATTGCAAAAGAGCCTTGGTATGTATGACTTGCATATAATAACAATAATCTTCCAAAAGAGCCTTCATAGCTCAACGGTTAAACACTTCATTACTAATCTACAGACGGTTCAAACTGCCTGGTTTTTCCAGGAGAGAAAACGTCTAGCAATCTTCTTATATAAAGATTGAAAAGGGTATATTCTCAGTAGTGGAATTGCTGGGTCAAATGGTATGTTTATTTGCAACTTTTTGAGAAAGCGCCACAATGCTTTCCACAGTGGTTGCACCATTTTACACTCCCACCAACAGT
>NW_006400200.1:905491-909818 GCF_000299155.1 Elephantulus edwardii | reverse complement strand
ATGGGGAGAAGGGTGCAACAATGAATGAATGGAATCCCAAAATCTCTGTAGATGTTCATTGAAATGAAAAATAAACAACCTAAATTAAAAAAAAAACCACTAAAGATTGAAAAGCAAGAAAAAAATAAACAAAAAATAACAAAAACAAAGGGGAGGTTCTACTTTACAATATAAGATTATTAGGAGTTGACATTGACTCAGTGGCACACACACAAAAAAATATACTATTTAGTCTGGGAAAATTAATGTAGTGGTCAGATTTTGCTTAGGTGTGTTTTCTGGGTTTTGGTTGAGACTTAAGTAGGTCTGTTGCTTAAAACCGGGTGTGAGTGGATTAGATTTGGCCTCCTATTTAAGAAGGGTTTTGAGCTCTTGGGTATGCTGCCCTCAGCCCTCATTTTAACTGTTTTCAGTCAAACATTCTTCTAAGTAGTATAACATCGTTTTGGCAATTTGCTGCACAAAGGCAACTCCTAGTTGCTATGAAGATAACCACTGTGACACTGATGTGTCAAATGTGATTATGGTTACCCATGGTGGACAGTTTTTCATGGAGCTCCCCAATTAAAATAAGCTTGCAAGCAGGAGTGGCATCACTTCTGAAGTGTCTTGCCTCTGTATAATCTACAAACTTAGAGAAAAGATGAAAGTTTTTCTTGTTCAAGACTTTCAATCATAGGTTTGCTATAGGTCGTCTACAACTTGAAGGCACTTAACAACGACATTACAGTTATAAAATAAATCATTGAATTAGGCAATATAAATATAACGTTTATATGTATATATATCTGTGTGTACACACTATAAATACACACTACTTGTATTTATAAAATTACAAAAAAATATACTCAACATAAAATGTCAGAAGAGCAAGTGTTCAAGTTGGTGAATGGCTGTAGTTAACATGTTGTTATGTGCTATCATGTCAGAACCAACTCATGACTGGTCCTCCACCAGGTTTTCATGGGCTGTAATATCACCAGAGATTGATCATTTTTTTTGTCTTTGAGCAACTGGTAGCTTTGAACCATGTGCCTTCAGATTGGCAGCCTAATTTACTCACTAATCCACTAGATACCACAGGTTCAGATCTGTCATTCAAATGATTGTTATGAGGCGTAGTAAACAACAACGTTTATCAGAAGTGAATAGCTCAGTAATTTACAGATTAATCAATGTAATAAGTTCCTTAACATCTCCTTCAAACCAAGTTTAACCTTTTCCCTGATTTCTAATATTTTTGAGAGATTTTTCTCATTTTTTCTAATTTGATATAATGGATATGATACAGTGTCTTTTGTGTTAGATATGATTAGCTAAGAATATATTTGCGAGATTATGTAGTTACATTAGAAGAGATTTTTACTAATATTTACTATTTTTCAAATGCATTTTTCTTATGTCCATCAACAAACACACATAGTAGTAACATTTAAACTGCCATTAATATAAAATGCACATAGAGCACCTCCTAAATCTACAACTGAAATTGTAACTATTACTCTTAAATTAAAATTCTTAAGTGCTACATATTTTGGAGCACAATACTAACACAACAAAATACATGTAGCAAAACTCAGTAAGAGATATATTAATCCTTGATGGCATGAGAAAACTATCTGCTACAACTAGAAGTCTTTCTTATGTCTGCCACTATGTCTGGACATAGATATATTTGATCACACTAGGTAAAATAGGTTGTTGAGTAAACTGACTGACAATGAACCTAAATTTTTTCAGAACAGAATTGTGTTTGATAATAATTTCAATGCACACTTCCCTCATAAGTGAATGCAGACCTTTCTCCCAAGATGTCTTTGGGTAGATTTGAACTACCAACCTTTGGCTTAATGCATTAATTGCTTACACCTTAGGGGAATTTTCAATAATATGAGATATTACAGCATGTTGTTGTTGTGTTGTTCTGTGCCATGGACTTGCTTGCTACTAATAGTGACCCTATGTACAACAGCCCTAAACTCTGCTCTGTCCTGTGCCAATCGCACCGTCTCTGATACACCCATCCCAATTGCCCCAGTCACTGAATAAATCTACCTCATAGAGGGCCTTCCCCTCCTGCACTGTCCTTCCACCCTACCAAGCATGATGTCCCTCTCCAAGGACCAGTCCCAGTAGTTTCCAAAATATATTGAACAAATGCTGTTCTTGCAAGAGCATAAGAGAGATCTTCATTGCTTCGATCGTGCTAGTTTCAATAATAAGAGTTGTGGTTCCTTTTCTGATTCAGATTGTCTGTAATTATACTGCATTCTTATCAATGTTGTTACTGAGAAGTCCTATCAAGTCAAGTGTAACATATAGCGACCCTATGAACAACAGATCTAAACCTTGTCCTGTGCTATGCTGTTCTCATCATCTCTGACATACTTCAGCCTATTGCTGTGATCACTATATCAGTCCACCTCATTGAGGGTTATGTTCTCTTTTGCTGGCCCCTCACCTTTCCCTCAAGTTAAGGAAGAGTTAAAAACAGAACTGGCCATCCACTTCTAAAATAAAGGGCCTTCATATACTCCGTAAGCAATAGAGGAATGCAGGAACTGGAGTACTAGAGGTAAATAGAGCCCAGATGTGAAGTGACTAAAAATTGAAGAGAAACAGCTGTAATACAACTCTTAAGAATTGTTGAAACTCAGAATGTATAAAGCACAAATGTAGGAAATAGTAAAAAAAACAGAATAAAAAGCATAAAGGTAGACATCTTTGGCATTAGTTAGCTAAAATGTATTGGTATTGGCCCCTTTGAACCAGATAATCATATGATCTACTGCACCAACAATGAAAAGTTGAAAAATACTATTGTTGCATTCACAGTTAAAAAGGTTGCACAACAGCCCAGATGTCCAGCCACAAATTAATGGTTTGAGAAGTTGTGGTACATTCATATAGTGGAATACTATGCGGCACACAGGAGCAATCATTTTGTAAATGACTACCTAACTTCAGAGGCACTGGAAAGCATATGCTGAGTGAACTAACCCAGTTCCACAAGGACAAATACTGCTTAAAACCATTATTGTAGAATAAGTATGAGGATATGGAGTGAAGTGGGTGGGGTTGGAGTGGAAATAGAGGGGTGAGGATGGGAGTATTGGGTGTTAATCATAGGGTTGCACAATTTGATGGGTGGGTGGGGTAAAGGAAATTGGAAGGATTTTTTTTTAAAAACAATATATTCAAACTTGGTAAATAAATCAGTGTAATATAAAAAAAGGTTCATAAGGACTATCTTGAAGTACAATGGTATGAGTGATAGGATACTATCCATACGTACTCAAGGCAGACTTCTTCATGTAACTATTATTCAAATATATACATCAACAGTTAAAACCAAAGAAGAGGAAATTGAGGAATTCTACCAACTTTTGCAGTCTGATATTGACCAAGCTTGCAGTCAAGATGCACTAATAATTTGTGAGCGAAATGCTAAAGTTTAAAATAAAGTAGAGGGAATGGCATTTGGAACTTATGAGCATGGAGACAGAAATGAGGGTAGAGACCAAATGATTGAATTTTTACATTCTGTGATTTGTCCAATTGCAGATACCTTTTTTAGGAAACACAGATGGTGACTCTCTGCACATAGAGCTCATCTGACAGACTGCACAGGAATCTGATTGATGATATCTATGGAAAGAATCATTGGAGAAGCTCAAAATTAGCAATCAAAACTAGTCCAGGTCCTGATTATGAACAGACGACCAATTAATCATTGGCAAGCTCAAACTGAAGTTGACAAAAATGAAACAAATAGGTATGAATCAAAATATGACTTTGAGTCTATCCCACATGAATTTGAAAATAGTCTCAAGAATGAGTTTGAAGTATTGAACACTTACATTTGAAGACTAGAAGAATTGTAGGATAGCATCAAAGATATCCTTTATGAAGACAACAAAAGGTCATGCAACAGAGGAAAAAGAAAAAAATCAAAACAGATGTCAGAAGATAAACTGAAAATTGTATTAAAGCATCAAGAAGCTAAAGTTAAGAGAAAAAATACTGAAGTAAAAAAGATGAACAGAAGTTTTCAAAGGGCAGCTCAAGAAGACAAAGCAAAGTATTATAATGGAATGAGCAATGGGCTGAATTTGGAGAATAAAAAGGGAAGAATTCACTCAGTGTTTGTCAAGCTGGAAGAACTAAAATGACAAATTCAAGCTTGAAGTTACAATACTGAGAGATGCTATGGGTGAAATCTTGAATAATTCTGTTGTTGTTGTTATGTGCCGTCGAGTCGTTTCCGACTCATAGCGACCCTATGCACAACAGCCCTAAACCCTGCTCTATCCTGCGCCAACCGCAC
>NW_006400200.1:885032-904556 GCF_000299155.1 Elephantulus edwardii | reverse complement strand
TCTTTCCCATTGCTGTTGTTGTCTCTCCAAAATGATTAATGAAGGTGAAAACCTTTTTTTGTGTTTTTATTGATCTTTTGGTATCTTCAAATTCTTGCCCATTTGTCATCCATTAGATTCTTCTTTTTTTTATTTAAAGAATATTTTAAAATGTGTTGATTTTCACCTCAAGTGTACTAATGATATTTTAACTCATAATGATGTCTGATAAAATAACTTAAAAGTAGCATTTTTCCCTAAAAAAAAAGATTTTTCCCTAAATATTCAATGTTCAGGTTAAGAAATGTTTGTCTTCCTCAACAAATGTCAGCATCATGATAGACAGGGAAAAGGCTGAAATTGCCCAAGATTTCCTTTTAGTTGAGTGCACAACCAACACCCATGCTAACAACAGTCAAGAAATCAAAAAGCATGTTGCATTGAGAAAATCTGCTATCAATAAACTCTTCAAAGTTCTTAAGAGCCAGGTGTCACTTTAAAATACCCTTGATCCAAGCCATGGTCTTTTCAGTTACTCCACATGTATCTTAAGTTTGCACAATGAATAAAGGTGATAGAAAAAGGAAATAAAAAAAAAAGTTGGCCTAACATCAAGATAATGGAGATTTTAATCTTGCCTGTGTTATCTAGAAATTTTATTTGTCATATTCAAATTATTTTTGATGTAAAACTAAATGTATTTCCATACTAAAAGATAAGCTTCCATAAAAATTTCAAACCTTGGAAAATCTGTGACATAGTAATACTCAGTACTAAAGGATCACATATGTTGACTGGATGTCAGTGAGTTGGTTGTTTGGGAAGGAAGAAATCAGGTTTTTCCCACATGCATATCTAATTTATCTAGCAACAGTAATTAGAAAGATAAATCTCTCAATTTCTCTGCAGTGACATCTTTACTATAATGCTAATGTCTGTATCTTTCTGGGTTAGTTTATAAATAATTTTGTCTTTTATTTAAAAAAACAACAACAACACCAAAACAAAAAACTGCAACTACCTACAATTGTACTATTTCTGGTGTATAATCACTTTCTTTGTAGGAGGCCTGGTAATACAGTGCATAAAACATTAGGCTGCTAACTATAAGGCCAGTTGCTCCATAGGAGAAAAATGGGTAATCTCCTCTTATAAAGTTTTGTAGATTTAAAAATCTGATAGAGGATTATGTTCTTGTATGTGCTCACCAAGTTGTGCCAAGAAAACTGGAGAACAACCACTTGGCCAACTGACTGGAAGAGATCTATATTTGTCCCCATTCCAAAGAAGGGTGATCCAACTGAGTGCGGAAACTACAGAACAATATCATTGAATTCACATGCAAGCAAGATTCTACTGAAGATTATCCAAAAACAGCTGGAACAGCACATCAACAGAGAACTGCTGGAAGTCCAGGCTGGGTTTAGAAGGGGTTGTGGTACTATGGATATTGTAGCTAATCTTAGATGCACCTTTGCTGAAAGCAGAGAATACCAGGGGAATGCATATCTGTGTTTCATTGACTATGCAAAGGCGTTTGACTGTGTGGATCATAACAAACTGTGTCTGACTCTGAGAAGAATGGGAATCCCAGAACATTTAATCATGCTAATGTGAAACCTATACTTGGACCAAGAGGCAGTCATCAGAACAGAGCAAGAAAACACTGCATGGTTCAAAATTAGGGAGTGTATGCGCCAGGGATGTGTCCTATCTCCATACCTTTTCAACTTGTATGCAGAACAGACTCTCCAGGTGGTTGGGCTCTAGAATGAGAAGTATGACATCAGGATTGGTGGAAGATTTATCAACAGTCTGCATTATGCAGATGACACAACCCTGTTTGCTGAAACTGAGGAGGACCTGAAGCGCCTGCTGTAGAGAGTCAAGGACTGCAGCCTTCAGTATGGATTGAGGCTTAATATGAGGGACCAGTCCTTGGAGAAGGACATCATGCTTGGGAGGGTGGAGCGACAGCACAGGAGGGGTAGAACATCTATGAGGAGGATTGATTCAGTGACTGAGGTAATTGGCGTGGGTGTGTCAGAGACAGTGTGATTGGCACAGGACAGAGCAGGGTTTAGGCTGTTGTTATAGGGTGGCTATGAGTCGCAAGCAAATCAATGGCACATAACAACAACAACATACTATAAGTTATTATAAGTTGGATCTGACTTGATGGCACCTGACAGCAACAACAATTCTCTTTGTCACAATCTTTTCCTAATCTTATCTCTCAAGCAGCACCATGGTAATAATATTTAAATAGGCAATAGTATGAGATGCTAATTGTATTATTCTCCCTATCCCATATAAAAGGAACTCAGGAGATAGGTGCAGTAAACACAGGAACAGACTTGAGTGTGCCAGAAAAGATGATGGCAAAGGACAGGACAAGGTTCAAGTGTGTTGTTCACAGGATCAATATGAGTCATACTATAGATTTACTGTTGTTGTTCTTATGTGGCATCAAGTCACCTGTGACTCATAGTGACCCTATGTGCAACAGCTTTGAAGCTTGGCCTATCCTGAACAAGTCTCACTGACTGCAACACACCTAACCAAAGTTCCCCAGTCAGTGTATCAATACATCTCATCTGGGTAACATGTATTTTTACTAGTTTGTACTTGTTTGCCTCAATTGCTCTTTTATGCTTTGAGAGAGTGAAATTAAAGACACATCCTACACTATTGCCTCACTTATGTAACAGAAACAATTCATTCCAAAACGGGACTTTCAGTTTGTTGCTGATGTTATTAGGTGTTATTGAGCTCATTACAGGAAACTGAATTGAAACATCAAATAAGGAGAACAGCAGAGCACAGAACTATAAAGAGCACAGCATGGCTGTGTGAACAGCTGTCCACCCAGGACGGTGGCAGGGTGGAATGGCAGCAGTATCTATACGGCTGGAAAGGTTCAGTGTCCCTTGTCTCTCCTGGGCACTCTCCCCCACTACTCACTGGGTCAAAGAGCTCCAAACATACATTAAAAATTGAACCATGGAATTGTACGTATTAGGATTAGGAAATACAACACAAATTTTTCAGAAGAGATAATTTAATCGATAACAAATTGTGTTTCTGTACTTTATCTATTAAAATATCTGGGTTGTGGTGAGGGGGATGGAAAGCCATCAAAACTCTTCATAAGATGGCCATATCTAACAATATTCCATCACTTGTAAACATTTTACCTGGCTGAACATATTAAGAAATAGAAGAAAATATTCCATTGATTTTAGAGAAAATAGTTTTGTGTTATGATGTTATATTACATTACAAGGATCATTAAAATTGTGCACCATGTCTGAAGTTTCTGCTAACAATGGGACAGGCAAAATATTAGTCTCTTTTCCCTGAGGAGTTCTGGCTATAGGTAAATCCAGTCATCCTTCTTTATTTAGCTTGAGTAGAAGACTTTTTTACTAAATCAGGCTTTCCACATCCATAGTTTCCTTTTTACTATAACCATTTGTTATGTGGGTTTTGAAGTTTTGTTTTACATAACATGGACCAGACATAATGAAACCCATCACCATTCAGACTGTGTCAGGAAGATATAACCATTTTCTTCATTTGTTTTTTTTTAAATTACCTCATTTTTATTTCCACTGTCTTAGTGATTGCAAATTTCTGAAATCATTCTCATCAGGATCAAGTTAGTTCTTTAAAATAGTGATGATCACATCCAGCTATCATTTTTTTTTTTAGAAATAATCTATTCACAGAAAAACGTTTCTGTTTCCTGAACCCTGAATATTATTCTTTCATAATGTGTTTGCCAGGTATCTAGTTTTTGTCTTGCTTTAAACAATGAAGTATGAATGTCTGATAGATAGTGATACAATAAGAATCCAACAATGTTACTGAAAAAATATATCGAATGACACTATTGTTACTATGTACTGTTGAGGGTTGAGGTGACTAATAGTCTCCCTATAAACAATAGCTCTGAACCTTGCTCTATCCTGAGTCAACTTCATCGCCTCTGACACACATGACCCCATTGCCACAGTCTGCAACAATCCATCTCATCTGGGTTGTTCTCCTGTGCTGACACTTTACACTTCCAAGCATGATATGCTCAAAATATATGAGCTGGAACTTTTAAACCTCACACCTCCAAGGAGCAACCTGGGTTACATCCTTTCCAAGACAGACATATCTGTTCTCTTGCCAGTCTGTGGTATGTTTAACACTCTTTCCAGCATCACAACTCAAAGTCATTTACTCTTCTCTCATTCTTAGTCATTGCCCAGCCTAGATGCATAGCAAGCAATTAATAAGACTATGGCCTGGATGAGGCACACTTCTACAGAAAGACATTGTTGCTTCTTAGCACTCGAGAGGTTTTTGACAGCAGATTTTTCGTAGTTCAACTTGTCTTTTTATTTTCTGACTGGTGTATCCAAGGATATTGATTGTGCATCCAAACAAGATAAAATTGTCAACAACCTCAAACTTTTCCCCAAATATCGTGATGCTGTCTATTGTCCTGATGGTGAGGATCTTTGTTTTCTTGATGTTCAGATGCAATCCATATTGAAGGCTGTGATTATTAACTTTCTGTAGCAAACACTTCAAATCCTCCTCAGTTTTAATTATCAAGGTTGTGTCATCTACATATTGCAAATTGTTGATGAATCTTCCTCCAATCCTGATATTGCATTCTTCATGAATTCCAGCTTCCTTAATGATCTGGTCTACATATAAATTGAAAAGTTATAGAGACAGGATACATCTCTGTTATATGAGGTCCATGTGGATAGTCATTACTAATACTTTTTAATAAAAGGTATTTGTAATGAATCAATATTTATTGTACAAAATTCTACCATTCTATGTTCAACCTCTTTTCTGTCACCAAGTCTGTATTTTCTACTAGTCCTTCTTACTTGTTCCTAGCTCTTAACTTGTTCCTAGCTCTTACCTTCCAGTCATCAATTATCATTCCTAAATCTTGATTGCATGTTCAAATGGTTCAGACTACAAAAGCTGATAGAAATATTCTATTGGCATATATATGTGGAGTTGGGAGGTAGAATGTGATATATATGTCATCTGTAGGTTCCAAATAATGGATGTCTGCCTTAGAGGTCAAGTTGAAAACAAACAAGAGGATTTTGTTGTGATCTTGAGAGAATATAATCATACCTTCCACAACTGCTACTTTTCCCTATGGGTGAAACAGAACAATCACAGCCCACTCTCCCAGTAGGAAGGCAGGGGGGTGGTGGTGGTGTCCAACGAATTGGTAAGTGAATGTGGAGAAAGGCCTTCTTAGGGTAGTTGTTCAGAGCCCTGGTCGATCCTGATATCAAGTACCCTCCAAAGGATTCAGCATGCCAGAGAATGACTTCTTTTAGTAGGAGGAGATGGATCAATGTTCCTTTGACACCCATCAAAGGCATGGCAGATTTGTTTTCAGAAATTCTAAAATTTAGAAGATAATTATTAAAGGTAATCTTTCCTACCTCTGTGCTGTGCATAATACACACTGCTTAGAATTGCTATAAAATGAGAACAACAAAACTAGAATAACCTTTATTATTTACTTACTGATAATCAAGCAACTCTGGAAGCAATTCCATTCAGACAAGAACATATTGTATCCTTGTGATTGATGAATGAGGAAAAAGGGGAGGGGGCAGAGCAAGAATGTGTAAGAGTAACAAAGTGTTGTTTCAAACAAACAAACAAACAAAAAACCAAAACAAACTCAACAAAAAATCTGATATCCTTGCTCTTGAATACATTAAAGATGTCCTTGGCTGCAGATATTCTCAGTAAAGCTGTTTTCTGATTTCTAGATTACTGCTGTTTTGGATGTGGACTGTGGATCCACACAAAATGAAGTCATTGATAACTCCCTTCCCTCCCTCCACTTAAGTGTTGCTTTTTGGTTCTGTGGTAAGGCTTTTTATTTTCTTGAAGTTGGATGTCACATTTATTGAAGTCTTAGAAATTCTGCAGTAAGTGATCAAATCCTGTTAGTTTTAAACAAGCAAATTGTGTCACTTGCATAAAAAAGTTGTTTATTAATCTCCCTCCAATCCTGATACCACATTCTTCTTCATATAGTCCAACTTCTTGAATTATTTGCTCCGCATACAGATTGGACAGAAATGGAGAAATAACACATCAATGCCTATCTTCTTTAATCTTAAACTGTGCAGTGCTCTTTTGTTCTGTTCAGACAACAGTGTTTTGGTCTATGCAGAGGTTTCACATGAGCACAGTTAAGTACTCTAGGACTCCCATTGTTCTCAATATTGTCTATAATTTGTTATGATCCATACACTTAAATGCCTTTTCATAGACAAGAAAACAAAAGTAAACATCTGTTTTGGTATTTTCTACTTTCAGCCTAGACTAATCTGACATCAGCAATGAAAATGTACCCACCCCTGAAGGACATCATACATGGTAAAGTAAAGGCTCAGTGGAAAAGAGGAGTATGCTCCGCTAGTTAGATTGACAGAGTGGTTACACCAACAAACTCAAACAAAGCAACAAGTGTTTTGCCTGTTTTCATTCTGTGGTACATAGAGTTTCTATAAGTCAGCACCAAGTAAATAACACTTCAGTACAGACTCTAAAGAGGCAAAGGGTCATGAGTTCTGACTGAAGCTGGGCCAGTAGATTAGGATAAAAGATATGGGGGGGGGAGGAGATTATCAAGGACCTTGCCCAGTTCATGGCTGCAGAAAATTGAGGACTAATATAATTATCAATCTTCTCTTACTTCATATTTTAACTTCCTGCCTGGCATTTTGCAAGCATCCTATCTCACACAATACACATTTATATCATATGTAACATCGTCTTTAATGGATATTCTACCTTTCTGTTAGAAATATATACCTCCTCCCTATTCAAGTACTAGAAATTTCTATTATAGTGGATGAAATTATTTTACTAACAATACTATTAACAATCTTAAAAATTGTCATCAAGTCGATTTCAGCTAATGACTGTCCTACAAGACAAAACAAAGCTACCCAACAATGGAAATGGAGTGATTTCTATGGAACAGCTGATGATGGGTTTGAATTACCCACTGTTCAGTTGCCAGTATAGATATTAACCACTCTGACATCTGAACTTCTTTTAGAATAGCCCCACTACCTTCAGGTTAATTCCAACTTAAGCAACCCTCCTTTTGTTTTCTTTATGAGAGAAAACTTTTCATCTTTCGTATTCACAGCACCTGACAGATTCAAGCTATTAATCTTTCAGTCTGCAGCAGAACATATAACAGTCATGTAACATGCTTTCTAACATACATATAACACTATCTTTTAAGAGTATCTATGATAAGCCGTGTCATATCATGAATATTCATAAAAGACTGTTAGAATAAACCGTTTGATTGTAAACAAAAAACCTTGTGCAATTCCAACTTTTAGTTATAGTAGAAGAATAAGGATCCCAATGTTGAATAAAAACTGAAGTGTTCGTAGAGCTCAGACTGTTGACCTTAATGTGACACCTTTAAATTTTAATTAAAAATAACAAGAAGTGTAAAGGGGGAAAGCTAATATTTTATAATACTTTAAATTTGCCTTCTAATTTCTTCCTTCTGGATTTCTAACTCATTAAATTCATTCTGCAGATTAATTATATGGTCTTCTCATCTTCTGTTATTTTCCCCAATTGGAGAAAAAAATTAAATGTTAATAAAGATGGCTTTTCCCTTACTGAAAAGAAATCTATTTAAGATATACATTTATTTTTTGTTGACAAGATTTGAAATAGGATAATTATTTAGTTTTAAGCATTATAGCTGTCATGAGTAAAATTAACTTGGAGCATATTCAGTGAATTGCTCCCCATGGTATAATCTGAAGTCACTAAGAAGTCTTATATTCCATAAACTTCTCTATTGTTTAGTCAGCTATATTACAATCGACACTTCCACTTAAAGCTGTAGATTCCTCTAAATACATATGGGCATAACATCAAATCAACAAGTAGTCACAACATAGGTTTAAGTTGTATAACTCTTATTTGTTTACTCAATTTTTCTATTACTCAGTGCACATAAATTCAGAGTCAAGATAATGGAAATACAGAGAAGAATAAAATGTTTGAAATTTTTTTCTTTCTTTTTTTCTCTTTTTCAGTTTCTCGTGGCATAAGCCATAGAGTGTTGCACTGCAAACCCAAAGGCTGTATCTCTCTGGTGGTTTGGATACACAGTGGTCCCATGGAAGAAAGATGGGCAGTCTCCTTTCACACAATTTATAGCATCCAAAAAGCCACTAGAAGGTAAGCTATGAGTCAATTCCTGACTCAATGGAAATGGCTTTGACTACTGACTTTCCTCTACTTGGAAGCCAGAGCTCTATTGCTGTAGTCAATGGTGTGTTGTCTAACTGTTAAAATTCATTAGTCCCTCTGTGTAAGAAAGGTTGGCATTGGAAGTAGATTTTTAATTATGTGATTAAAAAAGGTGTATAAAGAACTGCTTAAAATCTGTAGATCAATTCCTTCCCTCATTGTAGCTAAACAACTTAGCAGAGAAGATATTATGGACTGTAACAGAAAAGAAATTTGAGGATGGAGTCTCACTGAGTGCATAGGAAGAGACTAAGTAAAAAGTAGGAACCATCTCCTAAATGAATGATGTAGATTATCTCAAATATTAGAGTTTGGGTCCCAGTTTTGTTTCTATTATTGGTACACACATCAGAATATACTTTATACAAATAAAAGAGTCTATCAATTTTATTGAGTTAATTCAAGACATAAAAGTAAAAACAATGGAGCAATCAGTCCCCTTTACAATCTACTTGGCAAAACACTGACCTTTAAAGACCTGCCTTAAGAACACAGAGACATTATTTCTTCTTTAAGGCATTAATTTTTCAGTCTTCCTTAGTCTTTGTCAAGTTTTCACATACAAAGTGGGCAGTTGAAAATACCATGGCATGAGTCAGGCATAAGAAAATCTTCAGAGCAGTCTCTTTAATTTCTAGCACTTTAAAGGGCTCTTTTACAACAGATTTGTCCAAAGGAATATGTCATATGATTTCTTGAATGTTGTGGCTTCTATAGAAAGTCTGAGCAAATCTATCTTGAAAAATGTACATCCAAAACAACCTTTAGAAGCCAGATGGCAAGAATTTGCTCTTTGGACTTATTATCAGAAGGGACTAGCCCCTGGAGAAGAACAATCAACAAAAAAGAAATCAGCTCTCAAGGAGATTTATTGATTTGATGCCTATAACAACGAGCTCACAAATAGCAATGATTGTAATAATGGTGTAGGAGTAGGCAGTGTTTTATTTGTTCTACATAGGTTTGCTGTAACTCATCTTTCAGGAAAAGATATCTTCTGTCTCAAAGTTCCTTTGAGCCCAAGGTCCAAAGGCCCTCTGGCCAAATAAATACCACCATGGTATCAGATTTAGAAGAGACCTGTCCTGACCTTGGAATTATCACATTGTGTTAGTAGGTCACAGTACATAGCAGAAGCTCAAGGGCCCCAAGCAAATACATGGGATTTGGTCTTAACATCCTCCTAAAAAAGACATGGACAACAGCATGAAAGACCAGTAGTAGTATCTAGTGCAAGACATCACAGAAGTGACTAGTGATCATATTAAGAGGTGGCTGGGGAAGGGAGGGCTTGACCAGATAGCAGGGTGTGCAAGGAATAAGGATGTAGCAGGGAAAGGGTAGAGACAAGTCACAAGTGCTTGGGAGACAGGACGTAGGTTGGGCACACTGAATGCATTGGTTATTTCTATAAGGGAAAAATGCTTGTCTGTCAGAAATTCTAACACTGAGCATCCAAATTAAGGCAGACTAGGAAGAAGGATTGGCCATCCACTTCTGAAATATAACACTCCTTTGAAAATCCTATGCACAAGAGTACACACTTAGAATAGACGAACAGATATACCAACTGAAATTGAGCCCTCAAATTTGGTAAAACAAAGGAAGAGAAATAGCTGTAAGAAAAATTAACAACTGATACATGGAATGTGAGAAGCCCGAATGCAGGAAAACTGAACATTGTAAAGAAAGAAATGGAATGCATAAACATGGATTGGCAAGGGACATTTTGAATCCCAAGATCATATGATCTATTCTGCTAGAGGTGAAAAGGTGAGAAAAAATGGATCACTTTCCTAGTTAAAAAGGTCATATGTAGATCCATCTTGAAACACAATATTGTGAGTGACAGGATAATATCCATTCACATACAAGGAAGATCTGTTAATACTACTATCATACAAATTTATGCACCTGCAACCAGAGCCAAAGAGGAGGAAATAGATTATTTTTATAAACTGTTGCAGTCAGAAATCAATTGAACATATAACCAAGATGCATTAATAATAACATGTGACTGGAATGCAAAAGTTGGAAATCAGTAGTCAGAAAATATGGACTTGGTGACAGAAATGAGGCTGGTGACAGAATGATAGAAGCCTGTACAGTCAATGATTTATCATAGCAAATATCTTTTATAAGAAACATAAACACAGGCTATACATATGGATTTCACCTGATGGTATGCACAGTAACCAAATGAATTACATCTGTGGAAGGAACCATTGAAGAAGTTCAGTATCAGCAGTGAAAACTAAGCCAGGTGCTGATTGTGGAACAGACCACCAACTGCTCATATGCAAGTTCAAATTAAAACTAAAGATGGTTAAATCATATCCATAGGAATCAAATTTATCCTTCAATCTATCTCCTATGAATTTAAAAAGTAACTCAAGAATAGGTTTGAGGCCTTGAACACTAATGAATGAAAACCAGATAAGCTGTGGGAAGATATCAAGAATATTGTTCACGAAGAAGGCAAAAAGTCATTATTAAGAAGGAAGAAGAAAAGACCAAAAGGGATGTCACAAGAGTCTCTGAATATTGACCTAGACCACCAAGAAGCCAAGGCAAAGGACAGTAATCAAGAAGTTAAGGAGCTGAATAGAAGATATCAAAGGGCTGCTAGGGAAAAAAGACAAAATACTTTAAAGAAATGTGCCGGAAGCTAGAGTCAGAAAATCAAAAGGGCCAAACTCACTCACCATTTCTTAAGCTGAAACTACTAAAGAATAAATTCAAGCCATGAGTTGCAATGCTTAAGGAGGCTATGGGCAGAATATTGAATAATTCAGGAAGCATTAAAAGAATATGGAAGCAGTATACAGAGCCATTGTACCAAAAGGAATTGGCTAACACAGAAGAATTTCAAGAAACAACATATGATCAATAGGCAAAGGTGATGAAGTAGGAAGTGCAGGTTGCTCTGAAGGACTTGGCAAAAAAATAAAGCCCCAGGAATTGATGGAATACCCATTGACATATTTCAGCAAACAGATGCCGCCCTGCCTATGCTCACCAACTTGTCCTAAAAAATCTGGAGGACAACTACTTGGCCATCTGAATGGAAGAGAACCATGTTTATTCCCATTCAAAAAAAAAAAAAAAGTCCAACAGAGGGTGGAGATTATCAAATAATATCACACACTAGCAAAATCCTATTGAAGATTATCCAGAAAAAACTGAAACAGTACATTGACAGAGAATTACCAGAAATACAAGCTGGGTTTAGAAGAGGTCGTGGCACTAGGGACATTATTTCCAATGTTAGATGGATCTTGGCAGAAAGCAAAAGTACCAGAGAATGTCTAACTGTGTTTCACTGACTATGCAAAGGCTTTTGACTGTGGGATCACAACAAATCATGATTAACTTTAAAGAAAATGGCAATCTCAGAGCACTAGATCATGCTCACATGAAATAGAGCAAGTAAACACTGCATGGTTTAAAATCAGGAAAGGAGTGCACCAGGTATGCATCCTGTCCCCATAACTTTTCAATCTGTATGCGGAACAGATCATTCAGGAAGCATGGCTTTCTTAACAACCTACTTTATATAGATAACACAACTTTGTTGGTGAAACTGAAGAAGACCTGAAGCACTTGCTGCAAAAGGTCATTGTAATCTTCAATATAAATTGAAGCTCAACATCAAGAAGACAAATATTCTCACCACTGGGCCAATTGGGAGCAACATAATAAATGGAAAAAGACACTGAGGTTGTTAACAATTTTAGCTTGTTTGAATCCACAATCAACACTCTTAATACCACCAGTCAGGAAATCAAAAGATAAATTGTACTGGGAAAATGTGTTGTCATGGACCTTTCCAAAGTGCTGAAGAGCAGCACTGTCAGTCTGGATACAAAGGTGTGACTAATCCAGGCCATAGTCTTCTCAATTACTTGTTATGCTTCAGAGAATTGAACAATGACTGAAGATGACAGAAGAACAGAATCTTGAACATACCATGGACTGCCAAGAAAACAAATCATTCCGAATTGAAGAGGGTGAAATTAAGTGTTTTCTCCTTAGAGGCTAGGATTTTGAAGCTCCACCTCTCTTACTTTGGGCATGTGACCAGGTTCTTGGAGAAGCACATTATGCTTGGAAGGGTGGACAGACAGCACAGGAGAGGATGACACTGGATGAGATGGATTGATACAGTATCTGTTGTGTGTCGAAATTAGTGAGACTGGCTCAGGACAGGGAAGGATTCAGAGCAGCTGTGCATCACAGGTAAATCAATGGCACATAACAACAATAACATACTATATTTTTCGTTTGTTTGTTTGATTTATCTAATCCTCTTGTTTAGAGTCAACAAGACCTCAGGGAGGGCCTTTGTATTTAAAGTTGGTTGTTACTACATTTTTCTGGAATATTTTTCTTAGTGGTACAGCATCTTCTGTCAATATGCTGTACTGAGGTAACTTGGGGTTACTATGATGCTGAACCTTGTGCCAGTGGGTTGTCAAATGCCATAACAGTTACCCATGGTAGACAGTGTTTGGTGGAGCTCCTAGTTTAAGACAGGCTTGGAAGTAGGAGTGGCATCCACTTCCTAAACAACATACTTCTGGAAACTATGAACTTTGGCAAATGTCAATAGTTATAGAAAGGCTTCAGACCTTTTGTTCATAGGGTCACTATGAGTTGTGCTCGACTCAAAGGCATTTGACAAAAACAACAACAATATCTAATGACTACAGTAATAGTATGTTTTCTTTCTTTTTTATGTTTTTTATTCAAATGAAAGTTTAGAAACAAAAAAAATGTACAGAGAATGTTTGCTGAATATCTTAAGTAACATCAGTTTTACATCTATTATTACTTAAATCTATGTGACTG
Organism: Elephantulus edwardii; assembly: GCF_000299155.1. Taxonomy (NCBI): domain Eukaryota; kingdom Metazoa; phylum Chordata; class Mammalia; order Macroscelidea; family Macroscelididae; genus Elephantulus; species Elephantulus edwardii. The sequence continues at coordinate 891,380 of NW_006400200.1, read as the reverse complement.
TTTTATTTGTACCTCTGCTGAATTTTTCTAAGTCTGCTTTTATGCAACCAGGCCTGAAGTGTACCCTCAACATGTAGTAGACATTCTGCTGAGCAACCAGGAGTTTCACTCTTTCAGTCACTTTGGCTCTGAGAGAAAGATTGTGACTTTATATTTTAGTTTAGTCTATTTTCTTTAAAAGTACATTTATTTTAACTTTGTTCCTTTTTTCTTTTAAAGTACAATCAGCTCAGCACTGAACTTTGGTTTCTAGGCTAAAACAGATTGTGTGTGTTTGAAACTTAATTTTCAGCACTTTCAATTTGTAGGGATTTTTAGTTAGGTAGCATTTTATATATGTGTGCTAAGCATCTTCCCTTGTATATAAGGTTTAAATGAAAGCAAGCTGAACTCCTCCCTCTACAGTCTTCATGTCAGAATTTGTAATTGTCTTGATAGCATGGCTGTGCATTTTAAGAAAAAGCTTTGAAAAGGAAAGCACAATAATTGTTGAAGATCGAGCGACAATCACTTAACTTCAGTAAATGTTTTCTAATACTTCACAGGAGCTCAAGGTTTCTTAATGGCTATGAGTCTTTCTTACAAAGATTTTGTAGTACCTTTATGTTTGAATAGAAGCTATTTTCTAAGAGTACTTGTAAAGTGTGGATATCATTTTTCCAAAATAGAGTAATACGTCCCATTTGTTTGTTTCTACTCTTCTACCAATAATTCAGTCTGTGATGTATGTGTCTGAAGACACACATATGCACAATAGGAGATGATGATAATGGAAGGCACTTAGCAACCTAATTCTTACTATGAACAGATTACTCTGTATATCTTAAACTAAAATAAGAATAAAAGACTTTATCTTTGCAGTGTTTTATAATTTTCACATATTCTCCTCTTTACTAAATGCATCATTAGTTTTCTCTTAAGTAGGCTTTGTTTACCTTGAAATTTGAGTTCATTGTTAAATATGGCTATTTTTCAAAGAAACAAAAAGATTGTATTGCCTTTATGCTACTTTGAAATATCTTGCTAAATGTACTCTCCTTAAAAATTAAAATAAATTGTGCACTTACTTATAAATGCTCTCAGTTAAAATTTTCCTAATACCTCTCTCTGTGTGATATCCTGTTAGTTCAGTCTGGTTTGGATTAGATTCACATTTACATTTACAACACAATGATTGATTCTCTGCTCCCTACTGCACAGCATGTGCTCATGACCCTGGCATCAAATATTTATTCAACCTTCTGCGTCTTTCCTATGACAGTCTTCATTAGGGGAGTATCTGGTACATAATTTGTATGTGGTGTGTTACCTGAATGTACAATAACAAAGAGGATAGCCCAAATTTTACCTAGATGTAACCTGTGATCACCATTTTTCTAAGCAATAATTGAAACAAATAGGCTGACAGGCATAAATAGATATACATTTTAAAATAGAAAAATCTTGAAAAAACACAGGACATGAAATTTAGACACACTCACACCCCCACCCCAGTATTTCAAGCATATAAACCCTATTAAACTAAACAGAAATTGCTATATATTCACAATAATTTTCCTGGGTGTTTTCAGTATAAAAATATCTGTTTATTGTGTGCGTCTTCCATTTCAGCTAGGTTTATTTATATAGTGTTTTGGATTAATCTTGAAATGTAATCAAGCATTAAGAATGAATAGCTACTCATATATGATTTGAATAAATATTTTTGTCTCATAGTTAAGTGAATTCGAATTTTTAAATTTTATATTTAGAAGCAACTGATTACCAATTTTATAATAAATAAAATTAAAATCCATTTGCCATTGTGATTAAACATATGTAATTTGATCCTTAGTCTCTTGAATTATGTGAATAAATGATAGAAAATATTGTGCTGTCTTCAAACAGAGAGAAAAAAATGCTTTTGAACATTATTAAAGAGATAAATGGATCACATGATTATGTCACAACATATTTAATACAAAATCAACAAATTTCCTTTTACTTTTATTATAATAAACTTATTAAATGAGTTTACATATGTGCATTTATTCATATAATAAACTCTGATGGCCTACTAGTAAAGATGTTCCAAAGGAGTCTTTGAAAACCTGCTGGAAGGTCAGCTATGAGGCAATTATAAGTGTGGATGCCACTCCTATGTATATGTATATGTGTATGTATGTATGTATGTATGTATGTATGTATATATGTATATGTATATGTATATGTATATGTATATGTATGTGTATATAATTGTAATGTTCTTTGATATTTTATACTTTTTTAAAATTAGTTTGCTTATTAAGTTCAATATACATTGTGTTTCACATTATCCTTCATTCCACATTGTGTTTTACACAATCATTCTCATGCATCACGTTTCATAAAAGCAATCACCATTGGACTTTGCCCATTATTTACTCTTTTAGTCTAGATCCTTATCCTTTCCTTGCCCCCCTTTCTCCACCCACCAAACTGTACAACCCTGTGGTTTTGCCCCTACCTGCCCTCACCCTTCTGCTCCCACCCCTCTATTCCCCTTGAGTTTCCATATATGTTTTAATAGTTATCCTTCTATTTTTATAGTAATAGTCTTATACCGTATTTGTCTTTATGATACTGTGTTAGTTCAATCAGTACAATGCTCTCCAGCCTCTCCAAAGTTATGTAGTATTTTTCAAAATAATTTCTCCTGAGTTCTGCATAGTATTCTATTGTGTGAATGTACCACAATTTCTCAATCTATTGAGTTGTGGTTGGACATTTGAGCTGTTTTCATGTTTTTGTGATGGTGAATAACACTGCTATGAATGTTGGTGTTCAAATCTCTGTTTGTGTATCAGTTCTGATTTTCCTGAAATATATTCCTAGTAGTGAAATAGTTGTGTCATACTGGGAAAATGACAATCCTACCAAAAGCAATCTACATATTCAATGCAATCCCAATACAGATACCAAATTCATTTTTAAAGGAGATTGAAAGGGAATTTGTCAAGTTTATTTGGAGAAGAAAGAGACCCCAAATAAACAAATAATTTCTGAAAAACTAAAATGAAGTGGGAGCCATAGCAATATCTGACCTTAAAACGTACTATATAGCTGTAGTAACTAAACCAATATGGTATTGGTACAATAACAGGCACATAGACCAATGGAACAGAATTGAGAACCCAGAAACAGACCCATCTCTCTATGGTCAATGGATATTAAACAAGGAACTAAAACTTATCAAATGGGGAAATGACAACCTCTTCAACAATTGTTACTGAAAAAACTGTACTTCTACCTGCAGAAAGCTGAAACGGGATCCACATTTCACACCATACACAAAAACCAACTCAAGGTAGATCAGAGACCTGGGAGTAAAGCCCCAAACCATAAAGTTCTTAAGAGACAAACTGGGTCTGAACTTAGAAGATGTAGCCCTTGGTACAAAGAGATTGCCAATTACAGCCAGAGATGCACAATCTGGAGATAAAATTGATGAAGGGGACCTTCTAAAGATTAAATCTCTGTGCTCATCAAATACTTTTTCAAAAGGGTGAAAAGAAAGTCTACAACTGATTGAGAACAAACATTTGGAAATAGGATCTTTGGCAAGGACCTCATAAAAAAATTATAAAGAATACTCCTGGGCCTCCAGAATAAAATGACTGACAATCCAATGATAAAATGGGTAAAAGACATGGAATGACTTTTCATAGAGGAAAACGTTCAGATGGCTAAGAGGCACATGAAGAAATGCTCAAAATCATTGGTAATAAGAGAGATGCAAATCAAAACCACAATGAGATTCTATCTCACCCCAGTAGCCCCAGTAGCAGTGGCAAAGTTTAGTAGGGTGGCAATCAATGAATGTTGGAGAGGATGTGGAGAGGTGGGAACTCTTATACCTTGTTAGTGGAATTGTAAAATGGTATATCCACTCTGGAAGACAGTTTAGCATTTCCTCAAAAAGTTGAACATAGATGTTATACTTTTTATAAGCAGTATGTACATATGACTTAGAAAGCAACTCTTATATTCAAGGCAAGGATTTTGCAATAAAATTGTCAATGAAAATATTTCAAATAAATCATGTTTAGTTGTATAGAAAATTTAAGGGTCCATAAGGACACCTGCAAGTGGTTTTAGAGAATCTATAATGAAGGTAGTTCTATTGAGGCTTATTCTCTTCTATAAGGAACAAAATAATACAGCCTTGACATTGATGTATGCAATGTATTTTTAAGATGACATTTACACAATACGGGTCTTGCTAGTAAAAAGTTACAATCCATTTTCTCTGTGAAAGAAGACATTTCTTCAGTATGATACAATCAATATGACTGAAAAGGACTACAGCTTCAACTTCTGCACTTTGTCTTTATAAATCATTCTTAGAAAATGACAAGTCATAGTTTTTCTAATGAAGGTATTTCCAAAAGAACATATATTTAAAGAACTAAAATATTGATTTACATAAAGACATTAAACATAATATCATCACATGTGATACTATAAATTCTTAAAAAGATACATTTCATATAATGCTCTTAAGTTTTTTCTTGTTTTTTCTTATTAATTTTAATGAAAGTTTACAGAGACTGAGAGTTTCCAGTCATTCATTTTTTGTTGCACTTTACTCCCTACCCACCCCTCCCCCCAAATCATTCTTCTCTTTGAAAAGAAAAAGAAAAACTGTTTCATTGTTATGCAACCCCTTCCCCCAAGTCCACTCCACTATGCAGCCTTCACTCTGGACTTCTATAATGACAAGAAAATCCATTTGTATGTCCCTTTTAAACAGTTCTGTCCCTCATCTGTTTCAATGCAATATACATCATTTTTCTCCTCCTTTTCTGTCTTCCCTCAACCCTGAGGTCAGTTCCATTTTACAACAGTGGCCCTATGCAATATTTGTCCTTTAGTGATTGAGATATTTCACCCAGCATAATGTCTCCAGAGTCATTCATTTTGCATAATATGTCATTATTTCCTTGTTTTTCAGTGCTGCATAGTATTCCATTGTGTGGATATACCAGAGCTTCTCTATCTAGTCATTTGTTGATGGGCACTTGGATTGTTTCCAGCTCTTTGCTATCGCAAACAAAGCCACAATAAATATGGGTATGCATTTATCTACTTGGGTGGCAGTTATGGTTTTTTTTTTTTAGTTATGGTTTCTTTAGGGTAAATTCCCAGTAGTGGAATTGTTGAGTCAAATGGTATCTCTATTTGCAGCTTTTTGAGAAAGCATCATACAGCCTTCCATAGTGGTGCACCATTTTATACTCCACCAACAGTGAATAAGAGTTCCAGTTTCTCCACAACCTCACCAGCATAGCCACATTTTCTTGTATCATCATGTGTCTGAATGATAGAATAGGAGCTATGAATGATTAATCTGGCTGAAAGCAATTAATTGGATATGGCAACCTAGAATTTGGAAACTAAGATCAAATAAAAAGTTATTTTGAAGAGTCAATGAGGATAAAATTAAGAATATGTTCAAAGGTGATTTCATGGTCAAAAACCATTATAAAGATCCTAGAGGGGTGGGAGAGGGTGGAAGCAGAGGGATGAGGATGTGCAAGGGGAGGTGAGATTAATCATGGGGTTGTACAATTTGATGGGGATAGGGTGAGGGAAATTGAAAGAATTTGTTCTTAAAAAATGTATTTGAATTTTGCAAATAAATTACTAGGAAAATAAAACTAAAATCAAACAAAAATAATTAACTTCCCAGTGCAATAAAAAAGGATATAAAGCATTCGAACATATTTTACCAATAAATGATGTTTAAAATACTACTTTTCTGTTAGTTAATTTTTAAATTAACAAAGAAGCTCTTTGTAACACAGGTATCTTTATTTCCCTCAACGTAAATTCTTTTTCTTTTTTTAACCCTAGATTCTTGATGTAGTCATTTTTTCTTTAATTTTTTTTCTTTTTTTTTGGATGTAGACATTTTTTGCTGTAAGGTTGCTGGTGGACTAATGGTAAGAAACTGTATTACAATTGTAAAGGTACTTAGCTCAAATCCACCAGGTGCTTCATGGGAGAAGGATGGGCAATCTCCTCCAATGCGATTCACTACTTCTTAAATCCCACTGAAGGATCACCTATAAGTCAATTCCAACTTGACAGCACACAACAATAAAGCTGGTTGGACTGGAAGTGAGGTTGATGCACTTTGTAATTTTATTTCCCTCAACCTAAGACTCTTGATGTAAGCACCACAACAAGATAAAGGTAAATAATCCAATAGAAAAATGGGCACAGGATATGAACAGGCACTTCACCGAAGATGACAATCAGATGGCTAACAAACACATGAAGAAATGCTCAAAATCCCTAGCCCTAAGAGAGATGCAAATTAAAACA
>NW_006400200.1:882136-883862 GCF_000299155.1 Elephantulus edwardii | reverse complement strand
AAAAAAAAAAAAAGACTCTTGATGTAGTAATTCTTTTCTAAGCTGTCTTGCTTTCCTAATGATCATCCCTGAATATATGTCTGAAAGCTACAGAGTTCTCACTATCAAAATTTCCCCGTTTTGTGGAAAAATAATCTGTCTGGTCATGAATAGGGGTTTTTGCTCTTGTTGTTATGTGCCATCAAGTTGCTTGCAACTCATAGGGACCCAACGTACAAAAGCCCTAAATCCTGCTCTATCTTGTGCCAACCTCACTGTCTCTGATCACTGAATCATCCATCTCATTGAGGGTCTTCCTCTCCTTCACTGTCCCTCCACTCTCCTAAACATCACGTCCCTCTCCAAGGACTGGTCCCTCCTTGAAACATGCTCAAATTGTGTCAGACGATGCTTCAGAATCTTTGACTCCAAGAAGCAGCCCGGCTTCCACTCTCCTGGAGAAATGTGTTTCTTCTACTAGAATTCCATGATATATTCAACACTCTTCTCTAGCACCACAGCTCAAAAGCATCAATTCTCTTTCTATTAACCCTAGTCATTGTCCAGCTCTCTGATGCATAACACACAATTGTGAAGACTATGGCCTGGATCAGGTGCACCTTAGTCTCCAGCTGGATGTCGTTGCTTTTCAGTACTCTGGAGAGGTCCTTGACAGTTGACTTTCCAAATACAATTTGTCTCTTGATTTCTTAGCTGCTGGTACCAAGAATATTGACTGCTGAGCCAAGCAAACTAAAACTGTTAACAATCTCAATCTCTTCACCATCCATAATGATGCTGACTATTGGCCCTGTGGTGAGAATCTTTGTTTTCTTGATGTTGAGCTTCAATCCATATTGAAGGCTGCAGTCCTTGTCCTTCTGCAGCAAGTGCCTCAGGTCCTTCTCAGTTTCAGCAACCAGGGTTGTGTCATTTGCATAACACAGGTTGTTGATGATTCTTCCACCAATCCTGATGCCACATTCCTCCTTGTATAGCTCAGAGTCCCAGATGATCTGTTCTGTATGCAGATTGAAAAGGTATGGTGACAGAATACATCCCTGGTGGACGCCTTTCCCAATTTTGAACCGTTCAGTCTCCTTGCTGTGTTCTGATGACTGCCTCTTCGTTCAAGTATAGGTGTCATATTAGCACAATCAAATGTTCTGGAATTCTTATTCTTCTCATAGTCAGCCACATCTTGTTATCCACACAGTCAAAAGCCTTTGGATAGGGGTACTGAATGAAAATTCAAATCAGTGTTTGTGATGTACCAACATAGGCAACTTGACAGTTTATAACTGTGGCCAAGCAAGCATTATCTTATAGGAAAACCTGTGTGGATACCAAAGGGAATATCCCCGTTGCCTCAACTCCACAGCCTGCCTTTTAATAGAATAAAATTAGGGCATCCACAGTTCTGATTTTCTTTGATATTACTTTGATACATTATGTCATATATGCTATGAAAGGTTCTGAATCTGATGCACCTTTGTTAGAAAGTAAGTTCTTAGGTAACCACATTCACTCAATTATATTCAAATAGTGTAATTAATCTTGCACCAAATTTTTTGTTTAGTTCTAAATCCAATTAGAAACAAAGCCCTGGAATCAATTTGCCACTTCAAAATCCTCTCTATAAAAAAAAAAAAAAGAAGAAGAAGAAGAAAAATTCAAGCATATTTCCAGTTTCAGACAAGTAATAATTTTATCCTTCCCTCCTACCATACATTAAATTTTAGTAGTC
>NW_006400200.1:880657-881636 GCF_000299155.1 Elephantulus edwardii | reverse complement strand
CAAGAAGTATCAAAAGAAGATGGAAGAATTACACAGTCACAGTGCCAAAAAGACTTGGCTGACACAGGATTTATAAAATAACATATGACATAAAGGTAACTGTGATGAAGGAGGACGTTCAAGCTCTTCTGAAAGAATTGGCAAAAAACAAATCCCAGGAATAGATGAAATACAAATTGATATATTTAAAAAACAGATTCAGTTCTGGACATGTTCATTAGGTTGTGCCAGGAAATTTGGAGCCCAACTATGTGGCCAAGTGACTGGAAAAGATTCATATTTATTATTCCCATTTAAAAAAAACAAAACAAAACCTATTATCCAACAGAATGTGGAGATTATTGAACAATATCACTAATATCACATGCAAAAAATTCTGCTGAAGATTATCCAAAAATGATGGACACAGTAGATGGAAAGAGAACTACCATGAAATGTAAACTGAATTTAGAAGAGGCTGTTGCACTAAGTACATCATAAGCAATGTGAGATGGAACTTTGCTGAAAGCAGAGAGTAACAGAGGAAAGTCTATCTGTGTTTTATCAATTATGCAAAGACATTTGACTGTTTGGATCACACCAAATTGTGGATAACATTGAGAAGAATGAAAACTCAGAATACTTGATTGTGCTTGTGCAAAACCTATACTTAGACCAGAAAATAGCTGCCAGAACAGAACATGGAAACACTTCATGGTTTAAAATCAAGAAAGGAGGGTGTCCAGGGTGACTTTTTTCACTTATATCTTTTCAATTTATATGCAGAACAAATTATTTAAGAGGCTGAATTTTATGAAGGTCAATGTGGCATCAGAATTATAACAAGTTGTGTTTGACATTGAGAGGAATGGAAGTCCCAGAGCATTTAATTTAGTCATGCTAAATTCAAGCTGAAGCTGAGGAAAATTAAACCAAATCCACAGGAGCCAAAATACGACTTTAATTTCATACCACCTGAATTTCAGAATCATCTCAGGAA
>NW_006400200.1:874696-878597 GCF_000299155.1 Elephantulus edwardii | reverse complement strand
AATGGATGGTTACCCAATGTGGACAGAGAATGGGGTGGAGCTCCCCGATTAAAACAAGCTTGGAAGGAGGAGTGGCATCCACTTCCATAATTGCTTGCCTCCAGAAACCCTATGAACCTGGCTGGAGGATGAGAGACATCCAAGCGTTGAGGACTCTCCTTCATAGGGTCGCTATGAGTCACCTGCAACTCGATGGCACTTAACAACAACAACAACACACCTATACCTGAACCAGGAGGCTGTGTGCAAACAGAACAGAAAAACACTGTATAGTTTAAAATTAAGAAGGGAGTATGCCAGGGGGTTGCGTTATCTCTTGATACTTATTCAATCTGTATGCTCAACAATTTATTCGAGAAGCTGTACACTTTGAAGAGGAATTTGGCATCAGGATCAGAGGGAGACTCATCAATAAACTGTTTTATGTTGATGATACAACTTTGATTGAAAGTGAGGAAGGCTTGAAGCACTTGTTGCAGAAGATTAATAAATGCAGCTTTCAGTATGGATTGCATCTCAATGTCAAGAAAGCAGATTCTTACCATTGGACTGACAGGCAGCATTTTGATGAATGGTGAAGAGATTGAAACTATCAACAACTTCATTTTACTTGGATCCACAATTGACATCCATGGTACCAGTAGTCAGTAAATAAGAAGATACATTGCACTGGGGGAATTTCCAGTTTGGGAGTTCTCCAAATTATTGAGGAGTAATGATGTCAGTTTGAAGACTAAGAGGCATCTGATTCTGGCCACAGTTTTTCTGATCACTTGCTATGCATCTGAGAGTTGGACAATGAATAAGGAAAACAAATGAAGATTTGGTGCCTTTGAGCTGTGATGTTGGAAAAGAATATTGAACATTCCATGAACTGCCAAAAGAACAAATACGTCTTGGAAAGAGTGCAGACTGCGTGCTCTTTAGCGACAAGGATGATAAAATTTTGCCTCACATACTTTAGGCTTGTTGCTAAGAGAGGTTATTTCTTGGAGAGGGAAATGATGCTTGGAAATTTGGAGGGTCAGTGAAGGAAAGGAAGACTCTTGACCAGGTGGATTGATATTGTGACTGCCACAATGGGCTCTAGTGTGTCAGGAAGTGTGAAGATGGCACAGGATAGACCAGGGGTCAGATATGTCATTCATAGGGTCACTATGACTAGTATTTGATTTGACAGCACCTAACAGCAAGTTCATATTTCCATAGTAATTTGTTGTCATTTTGTTGTTAAGTGCCCTTGGGTTGAAAACAACCCATAGCAATCCTATGAACAACAAATGGAATTTTTTCCTAGTCTGCTCCATACTCAAGGTCTCCAATATGCTCCAGTTAGTCCTAACAGTCACTATGTCAATTCATCTTGATGAGCATTGTCTTCTTTTTCATTGATCCTTTACCTTTCCCAACATGATGTAGTTTTTTTTCCCCTAAGTACTTTCCCTTCCTGACAATATGTTCAAAATATGGGAGATAACGTTTATCCATTTTTGCCTTTATGGAGCATTCTGCAAGCACTTACTCCAAAAAGTTTGTTCATTTATCACGTTCATAGGTTATTCAATATTCTCTGCCAATGCTACAATTCAAAAGCATAGATTCTTCTTCTCTTTCTTTAATCATTGTCAAACTTCCAGATTCACAGGAAGAAACTGAAAATAACATAGCTTAGGTCCCGCATATCTTAGTTTTTAAATATTATAATATCCTTGCTCTTCAGAAATTGAGAGAAGCCAATTCTTCATAGAAGATGTTGCCAATGCAAAATATATTTTGGTTTAAAAAATTATTTTTATTTGCATACAGAATTTCTGTATATTGTGTTTCATACTTTCTTTCATTTGTACTGTATTTTATAAAATCTTTCTCATACATTATATTTCATAAAATTAATCACAATTGAACTATGCCCACCATTATTCCTTCTTTTCAGGTCCCCACCAGTTTATCCCATTTCCCTCCCCACACCCACCAAATTGTGTACTCTGCAATTTCCCCCCTATTCACCCTCACCCCTCTGTTTCCAGCCATTCTCCCTTGAGTCCTCCATACATTTTTTTTACTAGTTATAATTTCAGTCTTACAATAATGGTCTTATGTAGTGTTTGTCTTATGAGACTGGCTTACGTCACTCAGCATAAGGCTTTCCAGTATTTTCCCAAGTCATGTACTATTTTTCAAAATCATTGCCCCTAAATGCTGCATGGTATTCCATTATGAGAATATACCACAATTTCTCAATCCATTCAATTGTTATTTGACATCTGGGCTGTTTCTATGTTTCTGCATTGGTGAATAATGCTGCTATGAACATTTATGTATAAATCTCTTTGTATCAATTCTAATTTTTCTTGAGGCATATTCCTAGCAGTAGAATAGCTAACTCACATGAAATTTCTATGTTCAGCTTTTTGAGAAAACTCCTACTATCTTCTAGAGTGCTTGTACCATTTAAAAATCATACCAACAGTGTGTGAGAGTTTCAAATTCATCACATCTTCTCTAACATTTATTTATTGCTGTTCTGTTAAACTTTACTACTACTACTACTACTACTGTGGTGAGATACTATCTCACCGCAGTTTTGATTTAAATCTTTCTGTTTGCCAGCAATTTTTAGCATTTTGTTCCTCATGCCATCCATCCAAATGTCTTCCTCTGTGAAAAGTCTTTCCATATTTTTTGCTATCTGGTTACTGGATTATCAGTCTTTTTTTCTTGTGGAGACTCTGTAGCATTCTGTAAACTTTTGTTATGAAATCCTTGTCTGAGATGGTATTGCTGAATGTTCTCCCCCCACCCCCACCCCATCAGTGGGGTTTCTTTTTAGCCTGAAAAAAAGTTTTTGATACACACAGGTATTTAAATCTTTAGAAGATTCCATTCATCAATATTATCCTTTCCAGACAGCGTCTTTCTAGCTGTATTTGTCAGCCTCTTTATAAAATAAGCTAGAATTTCTAAGCTTGGTCCCACTTTTTTTCTAACGATCTTTATTGTTTGGAGCTTTACTCCTAGGTCTCTGATCCACCTTTAGTTTATCTTTGTGTATAGTGTGAGATGTGGATCCTGCTTCAGCTTTCTGCATATAGTAGTCCAGTTTTTGTTTCCCCAGTTCATAGGTTTTGTCGTCTTGTCAACCATAGAGAAATGGATTAATTTCTGGGTTCTGGAATCTGTTCCATCGGTCTTTGTGCCTGCCATTGTACCAGTATTATGCTATTTTGGTTATTACAGTTGTATGGTAGGTTTTAAAATCAAGAAGTTCTCTCTCCCATTTCACTTTTGTTTTTCAGAAATGCTTTACTTATTTGGAGTTTCTTTCCTCTCTAAATAAACTTAACAACTGCCTTTTCAATGTCCTTAATAAATGAATTTGGTATCTGTATGGGTATTGCACATTACATGTAGGTTGCCTTTGGTAGGACAGTCATTTTCACTATATTCAATCTTCCTATCAACAAACTGCATTATGCAGATAATACAATTTTGCTTACTGAAACTGAGGAGGACCTGAAACCTTGGCTACAGAAGGTCAAGTACTGTCATCTTCTATGTAGATTAAAGATTAACATCAAGAAGACAAGGATTCTCAACACTGGGCCAATTGACAGCAATATGATAGATGGAGAAGAGATTGAGGTTAACAATTTGAACTTGATAGGCTCCACAATCAACACTCTTGGCACTAGCAGAGAACATCAAGAAAACCCGACACCCTTTAAAAAAACTGAAATTATAAAAACAAGAGCAGAAATAAATGAAATAGAAGACAGAAAAACAACTGAAACTATCAACAAAACTAGGAGTTTGTTCTTTGAAAAGGTCAACAAAATCGATACTCCACTAGCAAAACTCACAAAAGAAAAGAGAGAGAAGACACAAATAATCCGAATAAGAG
>NW_006400200.1:842962-870161 GCF_000299155.1 Elephantulus edwardii | reverse complement strand
CTCTATTCTTCTGTCATCCTTAGTCACTGTTCAACTTTCTGGAGCATAACAAGTAATTGAGAATAACATGACCTGGATTTTTATGTGTCAGAAAGATGGAAAATGACTAAGGATGATAAAAGTTGAAGTACTTGTGTTGTGATGCTGGAAAAGTGTATTGAGAATACCATGGACTGTAAAGAGAATAAAGAGGTCTATCTTGGAGAGGATGAAACCAAATTTTTCCTTGGAGGCAAGGATTATGAAACTCCATCCCACATACGATGGAGAAGGACATCATACTTGGAAGGGTAGAGGGACAAGCAGGAGAGGAAGACCCTGGATGAGATTATTGATATGACAACTGAGGCAATGGGATTAGGTTTGTTGGGGTCAGTCAGTGAGAGTGGCTCAGGATAGGGCATAGTTCAGGACTATTATATATAAGGTTGATATGAGTCTCTTGTGAATCAATGGCACGTAACAAGAACAACATCCATGATTAGGGAACATTTTTCCATTTATTTAGGTTTCTTATTGTGTCTTGCAAAAGTGTTTTGTAGTTTTCTTTCTAAAGGTCTTCTGTGTCCTTAATAAGGTTTATTCCTAAGTATCTCAACTTCTTGTTGGGTAATATAAATTGTATTACTTTCTTTGTTCCCTTCTCTGTGTTTTCTTTGTTACTGTGGAGGAATCCCACTGATTTTTGTGTATCAATCTTGCTTCCTGCTACTCTACTAAATTAGTCCGGGAGCTCTAACCCCTTTTGTTGAGTATGGGGGTTTTCTGTGTACACTATCTTATCATCTACATATAGCTCCATTCTCCATTTTAGTCATCCTCTGCTGATCTGGAGCCCTTTTATTTCCTTCTCTTATCATATTGCCCTAGCAAGTACTTCCAATACAATATTGAATAGGAGTGGTGAAAATGGGCATCTTTGTCTGGTCCTTGTTTGCAAACAAAATGCTTTTAGTCTTTTTTCTCTTCTATTTCTATTGTGTTAAGTGTTTTAAATCAATAAATTGTTTTAGATTTTGTCAAATGCCTTTTCTACCTCAATTGCTAGGATCATGTGTTGCTTGTTATTTGCTTTCTTAATGTAATGGATTACGTGGATTGATTTTTTTTATGTTGAAAAAGCCTTGCATATCTTTTCTGAATTCCACTTGGTCATTTTGTTATCGTTATGTGCCGTAGCATTGCTTGCAACTCATAGTGACCCTATGTATAAGAGCTCTAAACCCTGCTCTATCCAGTGCCAACATCACTGTCTCAGACACAACCACTCCCATTACCTCAATCACTGAATTGTTCCATCTCATAGAGGGTCTTCCTTTTTTGTGCTGTCCCTACACTCTCCCAAACATGATGTTCTTCTTTAAGGACTGGTTCCTCCTTGGAACATCCCCAAAGTATGTCAGGCAAAGCTTCAGAATCCTTGCATCCAAGGAGCAGCCTGGTTTCACCCTCTACTGGATGAACCTGTTTGTTTTCCTAGCAGTCCATAGTATATTCTACACTCTTCTCCAGCACCAATCAAAGGCATCAATTCTCTATCACCCCTTGTCGCTGTCCAACTCTCTGACACATAGCACACAATTGCAAAAAAATGTGGCCTGGATCAGGTGCACCTTAGTCTCCAGCCTGGCGCTGTTCTTCAGTAATTTGTAGGGGTCCCTGACAGCTGACTTTCTCAGGGCAATTTGTCTCTTGGTTTCCCAGCTGCTGGTACCAAGAATGTTGATTGTGGAGCTAAGCAAACTAAAACTGTTAACAATCTCAATCTCTTCACTATACATAATGATGCTACCAATTAGCCCATAGGGGGAAATCTTTGTTTTCTTGATGCTGAGCTTCAATCCGTATGGAAGGCTGTAGTTCTTGACCTTCTGCAACAAGCACTTCAGGTCCTCCTCAGTTTCAGCAAGCAGGGTTGTGTCATCTACATAACACAGGTTGTTGATGAATCTTCCTCCAAGCTTGATGCCACTTTCCTCCTCCTGGAGACCAGCATCTCAGATGATCTGTTCTGCATCCAGATTGAAAAGGAATGGAGACACAATGCATTCCTGAACACTCTTCCTGATTTTGAACCATGCAGTGTCTCCATTCTCTATTCTGACAAGTGCCTCTTGGTTCAAGTATAGGTTTTGCATAAGCACAATCAAATGTCCTGGGATTCCCATTATTCCCAGAGTCAACCACAGTGTGTTGTGATCCCCACAGTCAAAAGCCTTTGCGTAGTCAATGAAACACAGATAGATTCCTCTGTTAACTACTTTCTGCTTTCTGCCAAGACTCATCTTACATTAGCTACAATATCACTAGTACCATGGCTTCTTCTAAACCCAGCCTACACATCTGGCAGTTCTCTGTTAATGTGTTGCTCTAGTAATTTTTTGATAGTTTTCAGCAGAATCTTGCTTGCATGTGATATTAATGATATTGTTCGATAATTTCCGCACTCTGTTGGGTCACCCTTCTTTGGAATGGGAACAAATATTGATCCCTTCCAGTCAGTTGGCCAGCTAGCTGTCCTCAAGATTCCTTAGTGATCACATCCAGGTCAGTGTCTATGAAATATGTCAGTTGATAGACCATCAACTCCTGGAGCCTTATTTTTTGCCAATTCTTTCAGAGCATCTTGAACTTCCTGCTTCATCACCACAGATTCTTGCTCATACATTGTTTCATTAAATTCTTCTGTGTCAGCCAATTTGTTCTAGTACAGTGACTCTGTATAATCCTTCCATCATCTTTTAACGCTTCTGGAATCATTTAGTATTCTGCCCAAAGCATACTTAAATATTGGCTATTCATGGCTTGAATTTGTTTTTCAATTCCTTTAGTTTAAAAATTTCTGAATGAGTTTGGCCCTTTTGATTTTTTTACTCCAGCTCTTGGCACATTTCATTATAATCCCTTTCTTTGTCATCCTGAGCTCTCCTTTGAAATCTTCTGTTCAGCTATTTAATTTCTTTCTTTGTTTCTTTAGCTTTGGCTTCTTGGATCTCTAATAAAATATTCAGAGACTCATATGACATCCATTTTGGTCTTTTCTTCCTCTTCTGCCTTTGTAATGATATTTTGCATTCTTCATGGACGATATTCTTGACATCCTCCCACAACTCCTTTGGTCTTTGTTCTTTAGTGTTCAAGGCCTCAAACCTGTTCCTGAGATGGCTTGAAATTTGAGTGGGATAGACTTAAAGTCAAATTTTGGTTCCCATGGATTTGATTTTATTTTCTCCCACCTCAGCTTGAACTTGCATATGAGCAGTTGGTGGTCTGTTTCACAATCAGCAGCACCTGGCCTGATTTTCACAGCTTCTCCAGCAATTCTTTCCACAGAATTAATCTGTTTTATTTCTATGCATACCATCAGGTGAAATCCATGTAGATATCCTGCATTTGTGTTGCTGTGGGATTTTATTAGCCAGGATTTTGTTCAGAAATTTTACGTCTATATTCATGACATACATTAGTCTGTAGTTTTCTTTTTTGGCACTATCTTTGCCTGGTTTGGGTATATGGGCTTTGCTTACTTCATAGAATGACTCTGGGAGTATTCCATCTTTTTCCATTTTTAGAAATAATTGAGAATAATTAGTAATAAATCTTCCCTGAATGTTTGGTAGAATTTAGTCCTGAAGCCATCTGGTTCTGGATTATTTTGTGGGTGAGACTTTATGACCTGCTCAATTTTTTCTTTTGTGATGGGTTTTTCCAAGTATTCTATATCTGTCTGAGTAACCTGGGTAAAGCATGAGTATAAAGGAATTTGTCCATTTCCTCCAGGTTTTCAAATCTATCAGAGTATAATTTTTTATAACATTTGTTGTTATACATTTAATTTTATCAGGTTCCATTGTTATGGAACTTGTATCATTTCCTTAATAGAGCTATTTGTGTCTTCTCTTTTCCTTTTTTTTTAAATTTTACTATTGTGTGTGTGTGCATGTGTCTGTGTGTGTGTGTGTGTGTACTGTCAAATTGGATCTGACTGGTACAGGAGGAGATTGCCCCTCTTTCTCCAGAAGAGCATCTGGTGGATTTGAATTGCACGCCTCTGGGACTACAGTGCAACTTCTTGCCACTAGGCCACCAGAGCTCCTATTTGTGTTTTCTCTTTTTCTCCCTTTTGTTAATTTTGCCACTGTTTTTTTAGTCTATTGACCTTTTCAAAAAAACAGCTCCTGGTCTTGTTAATGATTTCAATTGTTTTTCTGTTTTCCATCTCATTGTTTTTAGCTCCTGTCCTTATTATTTTCCTTCTTCTGTGGTTTGTGGGTTATATTTTTGTTCTTTTTCTATTTGATGCAGATGCTGAGTTAGATCTTTAATTTTACTTCTTTGTTTTTTATGTTTTCCTTTTGATATGAATTGCCCTCTGAGGACCGTGTTAGCTGCACTCCAGAAGTTTTGCCACATTTATTTTAATTTTGTCTCAAGGAACTTAATTTAATTCTTTATTTCTTCTCTAATCAATCATACACTGTTGTTGTTAAGTGCCTTTGAGTTATAGATGACTCATAGCAACCCTATGAATGAAAGACCTGAACACTTGTATAACTTCCATAATTTCTCCATGTTCATAAAATTTCAAGAGGCAAGCTATTTTGGAAGTGGATGTCAGTGTGCTATTTCACTTTGGTGGTTATATATGCTTTATCATCTTTGTGTTAATTTCTAGTTTTATGGTATTGTGGTCTGGGAAGAAACTTTGCATTATTTCAATGTTTTTC
Organism: Elephantulus edwardii; assembly: GCF_000299155.1. Classification (NCBI taxonomy): domain Eukaryota; kingdom Metazoa; phylum Chordata; class Mammalia; order Macroscelidea; family Macroscelididae; genus Elephantulus; species Elephantulus edwardii. The sequence goes on along the minus strand of NW_006400200.1, from coordinate 865,434 downwards.
AATTTGTGGAGGCATGCTTTTTGTCCTAACATATGATCAATTCTTGAAAATTTACCATCTGCCCTTGAGCAGAAAGTAGATTGACTTTTAGTTAGGTGAAGTACCCTGAATACATTCCCAAGGTAGATTTGGCTGATTATATAGTTTAAATTTTCTGCATCTTTGTTAAGTTTGAGTTTTCCTATCCTTTAGTGAATGTGGTGTGTTAAAGTCTCTTATTACTATTGTGGTGATGTCTAGTTCTTTCTTCAGTTCTTTTAACCATTGTCTTATATATTCTGCAGGTCTATCATTTGGTTCATAGATGTTGACCCAGGTTGTGTTTTCATGAGCTATAGTTTCTTTAATCATTATATAGTGCCTTTAGCATTGCCACTCCTGGGTTTTGTGGATGTCATTTGATTTGTCTAATACTTTTCATCTTTTGATTTTTAATCAGTCTTTCTCATCGTTTTTCTCATGTGTCTATAGGCATCATAGTGATGGGCTTTAGGTTTTTTAATCCATCCTGTTGCTTTCTTTATCTTAATTAGTACATTTAGTCCATTGATATTAAGTATGAATATTTAACAGGCCAAGATTTATCATTGCCATTTTGCTGTGTTTCTTTTTCTGTTGTTTCTTATTAGTATGGTCCATCTACTTTCCTTTGGTGTTTCTTTGAAGGACTTCCTTAAACATTTCTTATAGATAGAGTTTCTCTTATTTTCACAAAATCCTTAAGTTCTTTGTTTTCTACAAATGACCTAATTTCTCTTTCACATTTGATGGACAGCTCTGTTGAGTTTAGGATCCTCAGTTGGCCACTTTCTTTCAACTTTCTATATATGCCATCTCATTGAGTTCTTGCTTGTAAGGTTTCTGCTGAGAAATCAGAACATAATCTGTTTAAATCTCCTTTGTAGGTAAGTCTTTGTTTTTCCCATGGTGATTTTAGTATTCTATCCTTATATTTTATTTTGGTGAATTTGACTATTACATGTCTTGATGTTTTTCTTTTTGAGTCTATTTTATGCAGTATTCACTGAGCTTCTTGAATACGGATTTCTCTGTTCTTCATAATAGCTGAGGAGTTTTCTCCTAGTACCTCTTCCACAATCTTCTCAGCAATGTCCCGGTGCCTCTCATTCTCTGGAATTCCATTTGTGTGTATGTTGTTCCTTTTGATGTCATCTCACATGATTTTAAAGTTTTCTTCATTTTCTTTATGTCTCATTTCTGATTTTTATTCTAGTGTGTGTCCACTGAGGTTCTTGTGTTCTCACTCAATGACTTTCTATTCCATTTCTTCTGTTCTACTCTTTTGTCCCTCCTGCTTGTTGGATACTTCTATTTCATTCTTAATATTCTAGAATGAATTATGCATTTTTGTTATTTCCAATACTGTATTGGTTATACTCGGTCTGTCTTGTGACAATTTTGTAAGTTCTTGTACCTCTTTATCATTTCAATTCCTTCTTTCATGATTTGTGTTTTCTTCTGAAGTTGTTCAGGTTCCTTCTTGTCAATATTATTTCTTCTGGATCCTTGTCTCTTCAGTATTTGCCGTCCTAATGGCTTCCGCTCTTTCTTCTATAATTTTAACCTTCTTCTGTAGCTTCTCAGTAACTCTCCATCAATATATGTCTTCTGGTTCTCTGACTCTGAGGAATTAATTTTATTTCTAGTTCCCATTGTTTCTTCCACCATTTGTACTTTCTTCCATAACTGTTCATATGACTCCACATCAATACACACTTTCTGCCTCCCTGAACACTCTTTGAACCTGGAGAAGGAATGAAAGTTATACAAGTGTTCAGGTCTTTTTTCATAGGGTCTCTATGAGTCACCTGTGACTCGATGGCACAAACAACAACAGCCTAGAGAAAGATCAGTTGGCCTCATGGACAGAAAGTGATTCTCCCAAGCAAAAGGTGGGTAACTTTAATCCATGACACTCAGGCCTGTTTTTTTAATTTTGATCAAACATTCTTCTAGGTCGTAGCTCTGGTCTGTCCTCTTCCTGTACAGAGGTAATTCATGGTTGCTGTGAAGATGAACACTGTGACACTGTTATGTCAAATGTGATAATGTTTACCCATAGTGGACAGTGTTTGGTGGAGCTCCCCAAAAAACGAGCTTGAAAGTAGGAGTGGCATCCACAATACCTAGCTTGACGATATCTTCTCTCCTGAAGTATAATATCTTATTTTGTCTCTGGAATAATGAGACCAGGGGCATTAAGTTAAGCAGTTTCTGTTCTAGGGACTTTCGAAACAGCTTTCTTTCTTTCCCCTGCTTATAACTCCCTATCCCAAACTATTATCCTCTTAGTTCCTGTGGATGGCCCCATGGCAGTGGCAGGGACCCCAAAATGCAGATTTTGGTTTCTTGACTGATAATACTGCGGGTATTGATTGTGGATCTATGCAAAATAAAATTCTTAATAGCTTCATACATTTCTCCATCTATCATGATGTTGCCTGTCAGTCCAGTGATATGTATTTTTGTTTTCTTGATACTTCAATAATCTATATTGAAGGTTGTAGTCTTTGGTATTATTATGCAGTAAATACTTTAAGTTTTCCTCTCTTATAAAGAAGGACCTGAAGCACCTGCTACAGAGTGTCAAGGACTGCAGCCTACAATATGGATTGAGGCTCAATGTCAAGAAAACAAAGATTCTCACCACTGGACCAATTGGCAGCATCAGGATGGATGGTGAAGAGATTGAGATTGTACACAGCTTTAGTTTGCTTGGCTCCACAGTCAACAGTCTTGACACCAGCAGCCAGGAAATTAAAAGTCGTATTGCCATGGGAAAGTCTGCTGTTAGGGACCTCTCCAAAGTGCTGAAGAGCAATGGTGTCTCTCTGGAGACTAAGGTGCGTCTGATACAGGCCATGGTCTTCGCAATCACCTGTTATGCATCAGAGAGTTGGACAATGACCAAGGAGGATAGAACGACAATTGATGCCTTTGAGCTGTGGTGCTGGAGAAGAGTATTGAGAATACCATGGACTGCTAGGAAAACAAACAGATTTGTCCTGGAAAGGGTTAAACCGGGTGGCTCCTTGGAGGCAAGGATTCTGAGGCTCCATCTAACTTGCTTTGGACATGTTGTGAGGAGAGACCGGTGCTTGGAGAGGAACATCATGCTTGGGAGGGTGGAGGGACAGCGCAGGAGAGGAAGGCCCTCAATGAGGTGGATTGATTCAGTGACTGGGATAATTGGGATGGGAGTGTCAGAGACAGTGGGATTGGCACAGGACAGAGCAGAGTTTAGGGCTGTTGTACATAGGGTCACTATGAGTCGCAGGCGACTTGACGGCACATAACAACAACAACATAATGAGGACAGGTGTATCATTTGCAAAACACAGGATGTTGACAAATTTTTCCAACTCTGACGCTTCTTCATATTGTCCAATTTCTTGAAATCTTTGCTCAGCATGTACATTAATTAGGTATGGAGACAATATACAACCCTGACATACACATTTCTTGATTTTAAACCAAGAATTGCTCTCTTATTCTATTTGGAAAATTGATTCTTGGAGTATGTATAGGTATCAACAAAAGCACAGTTAAGTGTTCTGTGATTCTTATTTTCATTATGGTTATCCATATGATTTTATTATGTACATAGTCAAATGTTTTTGTATTGCCAATAAGCCACAAATAAACTTCAATTCTGATATTATCTGCTTTCAGCCAAAATCCATTTGACATCAGCTGTGACATCATTTATGCCATGGCCTATGCTGAATCCAAATGAATTTCCAGCAGCTATTTGTTGAAGTCTTAGTACAGCCGTTTCCAAATAATCTTCAGCGAGACGGTTAAACCAGGCTTATCCTTGGAGGCAAGGATCCTGAGGCTTTGTCTGACATACTTTGGACATGTTGTAAGGAGGGAGAGGTCCTTGGAGAGGGACATCATGCTTGGGAGGGTGGAGGGACGGCGCAGAAGGGGAAGGCCCTCTATGAGATGGATTGATTCAGTGACTGGGGTAAAAGGGATGGGTGTGTCAGAGACAGTGAGATTGGCAAAGGATAGAGCAGGTTTTAGGGCTGTTGTACATAGGGTCACTATGAGTCGCAAGCAACTCGACAGCACATAACAACAACAACAACAACAACACAGTAGTAAAGATATTGTTTTAAACTTCCTACGCTCTGTTGGATCCTTAACTTATGGAATGGCAACAAACCACACTTTTGGTCAGATAGCTGACTTCCAAATTTCTTTTCATTTTTTATTGAGCTAGAATAAGCCCAAGTGGCTTGAATATGTTCAAAGCTGCATCTATTTGTTGAAATACTTCATATGGTTTTTCCATCAATTCCTGTAACCTTAATTTTTTTTTGCCAATATCTTCAGTGTGATTTGTACTTATTTCTTTCTAACTATTGATTCTTCATCATATATTACTTCCTGGACTAGTTCAGTGTCAGCCATTTCTTTTTGGTAAAGTGACTGTGTGTTCCTTACATCTTCTTTTAATGCTTCTGTGTCATTCAATATTTTGTCCCTAAATCTTTTAGTTCCATAACTATAGGTCCAATTATTTCTTCAGTTCTTTCAACTTGAGAAACATGGAGCATGTTCCACCCTTTTGTATTTCTAACTCCAGCTTCTTGCACATTTAACTTATTATTCTTTGTTTTCGCTTCTGTGATTGGAAATCTTCACTTACTTTACTTCAGCATTTTCTCCTTTTGTTTTGACTTCTTTATCTTCTATCTGAACTTTTGTATTCTCTTCTGACTTATATTTTGGTCTTTTTTTTTCTGTCCTTACAATGACTAACTCTTTATGGATGATGCTCATCATGTCATTCCACAACTTATCTAGTCTTCAGTCATTAGTGTTCAATGCATTAAATCTATTCTTGAAATGGTTTTTCAATTCTGTTGGATCAGATAGTACCTGTATCTTGGTTCTTGTATTTTGAGACTTATTTTAGTTTTCCTCGCCTTCTTTTTGTACTTGCATATAAGCAATTGTTCCACAGCCAGCCTCTGGACTTGTTTTGTTGATATTGAGCTTCTGCATCATCTCTATCCACATATGTAGTCAATTTGATGTAGTTCATCAAATGAGGTCTTTGTGTATGTTGTTGTTGTTATATGTCATCAAGTTGTTTGCAACTCATGACAACCCTATGTACAATAGGTCTGAGCCCTGCCCTATGTTAAGCTAATCTCATTGTCTCTGAGACACCTTCTCACACTATCCCAGTTACTGTTTCAATCCATCTCATCCAGAGTCTTCCTTTGGCACATACCCAAAGTATGTGAGACATAGCTTTAAAATCCTTACCTCCAAAGAGCAACTTAATTTTACCCTCTCCAGAATGGGCTTTTTGTTCTCTTGGCAGATCATGGTATTTTCAATACTCTTCTCTAACACTACAAATCAAAGGCATTAACTCTTCTTCTGTCATCCTTAGTCATTGTCCAGCTTTCTGATGCATAGCAAGAGATTGTGAAGACCATGGCATATATCAGATGCACCTTAGTCTCTAGACTTACATAGATTGTACTTCAGTACTCTAGAGAGGTCTCTGACAGCAGATTTTCCTAATGCGATTTATCTTCTGATTTTCTGAGTGCTATGCATCCAAGAGCTAGACAATAACTAAGGATGATAGAAGAAGGATTGATGCCTTTGAGTTGTGTTGCTAAAGAAGAATGTGGAACATATTGTGGACTGCCAGGAGAACAAATAGGTCTGTCCTGGAGAGGGAGAAACCAGGATGGTCCCTGGAGGCAAGAACTATGAAGCTCTGTCTCACCTATTTTGGACACATGGCCATGAGGGAGCTGTCCTTGGGAAGGGGCATCATGCTTGGAAGTGTAGAGGGACAGCACAGGAAAGAAAGATCCAGGATGAGGTGAATTAACTCAATCACTGGAGAAATATGATTAGGTCTGTCAGAGATTATGAGATTGACTCAGGATAGGGTAGACTTCAGAGCTAATGTAGATAGGGTGGCTATGAGTTGCAGGCAACGATTACAGAACCAAGCAAGCTGAAGCTGTTAACAATCTGTCTCTTCACCCTCTATCATGATGCTGCCAATCGGCACAGTTGAGAGAATCTTTGTTTTCTTGATTTTATGTTGAAGATTACAGTCCTTGAGCTTCTGCAGCAAATGCCTTAAGCTCCTTAGTTTCAGAAAGCATGATTGTGTCATCTGCATAACACAAGTTTTATCCAATTCTAATGCCACATTCCTCCTTGAAGTCCAACCCTCCCAAATAATCTGTTCCACATATACATTGAAAAGATATGGAGACACGATGCATCCCTGAAGCATATCTTTTCTGGTTTTGAACCATACAATGTTTCCTTGTTCTGTTCAAACAACTACTTTCTGATTCAAGTATAAGTTAATTACAATTAAGTGTTCTAGGATTCCCATTCTCTTAAGGTTAGCCACAATTTGTTGTGATCCACAGAGTCAAATGCTTTTGCATAGTCAATGAAGTATGGTTAGACATTCATCTGGTACTCTGCTTTCAGATGAGATCCATCGAACATTAGTTATAATGTCTTTAGTACCACAGCCTCTTCTAAACTCAGCTTGCACATCTGTCAGTTCTCTGTTGATCTGCTGTTCCATTTATTTTTGTATAATATTCAGCACGATCTTTCCACACTGTGTCAGATCACTCTTTTTTGGAATGGGAATAAATATGATTCCTCATTATTTATGTTTCTTAATAGAAAGACACTTAAAATGAATAAAAATTAATTTAAAAATTATCATCTGATCTCCAGCCTTATTTCTGTCACCAGAGTAATATTTTTAATCTACCATCCTTCTTTGTTCAAAATTTTGTATTCCTGTCACCATCTATTATTGATACATTTTGATTACAAGTTTGATCAATTTCAGACGGGAAAAGAACTGTCAATGTCTTCTTTGTCTTCAGTGCCATAGCAATCTTATGTTTTGTAATACAGAGCAAATACTTTAATCCTTCAAGTTTTGTGTGGTGGTTGTTTTAGTTGTCCAAGTGAAACTATGAGAGATTATACTAAATTATATACAAAATAAATCAGAGAAATATTAGTCACATCCTGACTCTAAGGCATGGAATGCTCCTTAAAGTTGAGGATGGTGAGACTATATCTCACATACTTTGGGCTTATTATGCAGGAAGAACCTGAGAGACCTCATGCTTAATATAGTGGAGAGTAAAGCAAAGAAGGAAATAATACCATGACTAAAACAATGAGCTTAACCACTGCAGTGATTGTGAGACTGGTATAGGAACATACATCCTTTCATTAACTTGTACAAGAAGTTACTATGAGTTAGAACTGACTGAATGACACAATGTACATGAGGAAAACACCCAAAATTTAGAAACAATGGAGTACACAGGGCTTTGATGTAAGATTAACATGGTTCATGGTTATTTGAATTTAGAGAGAAATTTTATTATAATTAAAGTAATTGACATATTTTTATGAATTCATTTTTTAATTTGGCATTCATTCAGCTTTACTGATTATGCTACAGTGGTAGCATGATGGATTACTCTTGGTTCTTTCATTATTATTAAATGTAATTATTTTTTGCTCATGTACCCAGATGTGAACAGTGTCAGCTTTCTAATCTAATAACACGGGGTGTTTGGAAAATGTGTGCTGTCAATTAGAGATATTTTATAATAGAAACAATGAAAAGAATCATTAATAAAAAATTATTTGCCTCTCGATACACTTGGAACTAGTTAATCAAAGATTCTTTGAAATTGAAATAATTAATAAACTTTTCTTGCTTTTATACCAAAAAGTACTCTGAGAATTATTAGCTATGAAATTAGAAATGTATTCCAAGAAATGTATGAATACATTTTGCTTTTATAATATAGTTCTCTTTACCTCAGTATATGGCAAAAACAACGAAAGAATAATGTTTTTGATGTTCAGTCAAAAAAGATACAGTCTCTAAAAATTTAATTAGTACTTTTATAAAGATAGATGTGAAGAGTCTTGTTGTTTATTCTGCTAGTCATTCTCCATTTCTGCCATATTTTCTTTTAACAATCAATCATACAAAATCAAAAGGACAATATTTGCCTAAAGATAAATGTCAGAAGGCAAGAAGGAATAGAATACACAAATGAACAGACACATGAATCATATAAATGAAGCACAAAGAGTGCTGTTACAATGTGGGGTCTATATTTAATGCCATAAAATCTGCAAGAATGACTGGAAAAGCAATTTACTCTTTAAATTTTCAAACATACAAAAAATATTCTGCATTGACATAAGGAGATACTGCTTTATGTGCCTTGTCCTCTAGTGTTTGTGACATTGACTAAGAATTTATGTTCTATTTGCATCTAGTATTCCAAGATAGAAAGATAAAATTCAGCAGATTAAGAATGTCATGTGTTATTAAATCTCTGCTATTCTATTACTCTTCAAGGAAACATTGTTTACACTGGCTATCTCCAATGATGTGGAATCAATAGTATAAAAATGTTTAAAACAGTGTAAGTACTTCACTCATTGTGAGATATTACGGCAATATTAGAATTATGCCACCCCAAACCTTTTAATAAATCAGTGTAATTTAGAAGAGGCTGTGGTACTAAGAATATTATAGCTAATAGCTTATATTAGATGGATTTTGGCTGAAAGCAGAGAGCACCAGAGCAAAGTGTATCTGTGTTTCATGGACTATGCAAAGGAATTTGACTGTGTGGATTAAAACAAACTGTGGCTAACTCTGAGAAGAATGGGAATCCCAGAACACCTGATCATGCTTATATGAAACCTATAGTTTGACCAGGAAACAGTCATCAGGACAGAGCAAGGAAACACTGCGTGGTTCAAAATTGAGAAGGGTGTACACCAGGGATGTGTCCTATCTCCATATCTTTTCAATCTATGTGCAGAACCGATTATCCAGGAGGCTGGGTTCTATGAGGAGAAATGTGACATCAGGATTAAAGGAAGACTCATCAACAATCTACATTATGAGGATGACACAAACCTGCTTGGTGAAACTGAGGAGAACCTGAAGCACCTGCTGCAGAAGGTCAAGGACTGCAGCCTTCAATATAGATTGAAACTCATCTAGAAAACAAAGATTTTCACCACTAGGCCAATTGGCAGCATCATGATAAATGGAGAATAAATTGAATTTGTTAACAGCTTTATTATTCTTGCCTCCACAATCAGCATTCTTGGTAGCAGCAGCCAGAAAACTAAAAGATAAATTGCATTGGGAAAGTCTGCTGTCAGAGACACTTCCAAAGAACTGTGGAACAACAATGTCAGTCTGGAGACTAAAGTGGGTCCAATCCAGGCCATAGTTTTTGCAATTACTTGGTATGCATCAGAAAGCAGGACAATAACTAGGGATGATAGAAGGAGAATTGATGCTTTTGAGCTATGGTGTTGGAGAAGAGTATTGACTATATCATGGACTGCCAGGAGAACAAACAGGTTCATCCTAGAGAGGGTGAGACCAAGCTGCTCCATGGCGACAAGGATTTTGAAGCTTTTCTGACAAAATTTGGACATATTGCAGGGAGGGACTAGTCCTTAGAGAGGGGCATCATGCTTTGGAGGGTTGAGAGCACAAGAGAGGAAGACCCTCAATAAGATGGATTGATTTAGTGACTGAGTTAATGGGGATAGGTGAGTCAAAGACAATAAGATTGGCACAGGATAGAGTAGGGTTTAGGTCTGTTGTACATAGGATTGCTGAGTCACAGGTGAATTGATGGCACATAACAACAACAACAACAACAACAACAACAACAACAACAACAACAACAACATTATTCCTTAAATATATCCATAAACGTGAGACTCCAATTTTATAAAGAATTTGTTAAGAAAAGCCTACAAGTTTCATTGAACTTATCTTAGTGTTTCTATTTAAATACACTATCAATGTGTAGCCTAGTGGCAAGAAGCTGTAATGCAATCCTAAAATCCACTAGCTGCTTTCTGGGCAAGCTCCAGCTGTGTGATTATCTGCCTCTGAAAACCCTCCAGAGGTCAGCTACGGGTTGATTTCAACTCTACTGTATACAATAACAACAACACAATGAGTTTAATGTTGATACATTAAATTTATTAAGTTAAATATGTTGATTTTGAAGTTGATTACAAGTCAAAGAAATTGGAAGAAAAATTTAATCGTCTTCTCTTAGAATGTACCATTGTTAATAAAAGAATAGTTCTTTGATTTTTCCATTGAAATGGTAAAAAAAGTTTTTTAATAATAGTTCTTATGTGTTTAAAAACCAAATCTTCTTATACAGTGTATTGCTAAAAATTATTACATTTCCATTTTACAATTTCCTGTTTTTTGCATTAGCATCAAATAAGTTTTCTCAAAACCTTATTTTATGCAATTAGCTATTTTATTACTAGGGCTTATTTACAAGGATTTTATTACTGTTATGTGATGGGAAGATATCATCTTTGTTATCACGATTATATAGACTATGTTTCCTCTGAAGTACTGTTTTTTCCATAATAAAGTTGCTTATTTATTTCAAATGTACTAACTCCCTTATTTATGATCACACAGAATAATCTGAAAGTTCTACAACATGAGTAAGAGATAAAACATGGTATTTATGACTTTATGGTTTATTCCACTTATATGAAGTTGAATAACTTGGGGTCATGTGTTGAGTATTAAGACTTTGCCCTCTCAAATGTGTTCTTTGCCATGGGCTTCCACTATGCTTTGCCCGCCGCCATCTCCCCCCAAATGAAGAACATTGTGGCTGATTGCCCAGGCTTCTTTACCTTTGGCTTCTGAGATGCGCTTAGACATTGGAAAGACAAGGAGGAGCTCTGAAAGTAAGCGGCAAATAAGTGGAATACGTGTTCCCTGAACTAGCCACCTATAGAGCCTTGAGATGGCAAGAGATTTTGAACTTTCCTGAGTGGCCTTATCTCCTAATGGGTGACCCTGCCTACAAAAAATAGCTTTAGTTACAGTCATCTCCAGTTCTAATAATTATTCTCTTCCTTTTTTCTTCAGATCTATGAATGTAAGTAACTCACTTGCATTGCTAGATTTATAGTATATATCACCATCTTCGTTAGTGATCTATATCCTCTCTACAGAGTTCTGCTGGCTTAGTGGTAAGAATTTGCACTGCCAACCAGAGGCATGAAGTTCGAATTTCAGCTTCTCCAGAGGAGAAAGATGGAATTCTTCATATGTGATTTGCAACTTCTAACAACTCACTAGAGGGCTAGCTATAATTCAGTTCCCACTTGATGGCATTATATCCTATCTACAACTCTGCAAATGATCTCTTCATTAAACATTTTTAATGCATGCATTTCTCTCTTCTAGGGTGCTCACTGATTCAATATGTTTTGCCAAATAGTGTATATTTTTTAATTATTTTTTTATTTTATACTGATTTACTTATAAACAGTATATATTTTTTTAATATTTCCCCAGGTAATGTATCTGAAAATAGTACTTGTTTATCCTCTTTTATAAAAAATAATCACACAGATAAAGGATTTTGTTAGTTGAAAAATCAAGAGTTGGAATGAAAATGTTTTCTGTTGTTATGTGTAGTTGACTCAATTTGGACTCATAAAGATTCTATGAACAGTAGGTCTAAACTCTGTCCTATCCTGTACTGTCTTCATCATCTCTGACATACTGAGCCTATTGCTGCAGTCACTGTGCCAATTCATCTCCTTAAGAATTTCCTCTCTTTTGCTAACCCTCATCTTTCTGAGCATATCCCTTTTTAAGGAACAGCTCTTCCTAACAACATTTCCAAAGTATGGAAGATAAAGCTTCACCATTCTTGTCTCTAAGCAGCACTCTGACTGCACCTTCTCCAAAACATTAACTATTCGTTGCTTTGTCAGCTATATATTTGGTGTTATTCTCCAACACCACTACTCAAAAGTATCTACTCTCCTTCTGTCATCTTTATTCACTGTCCAGTTCCAAGGAAGTATAGCAAGTGATTGAAAAGAGCAGGACTTGAGTTAGACACACCTTGGGCTTCAAAATGTCATCACTGTTGTTTGGTACTTTGGAGAGTTCCTATACTTTCCCAATGCAATGTGTTTTTTTGATTTCTTGACTGCTGGTGCCAAGTGTTTTGATTGTGAATCCAAACTAGATCAAATTGTTAACAATTCCAATCTTTTCTGCATCTATCATGATGTTACCTGTGTGCTGGGTGATGTCTACTTGATGTTAAGAGATAACATACTGAAATCCGTAGTCTGATTTTTTGTAGCAAGCATTTCAAGTCCTCCTCACTTTCTGAAAGCAAGATTGTGTCATTTGAATAACACAGGTTGTTGATAAGTCCTCCAAACCTGAAGCCTCATTTTCATTCATAAAGTTCAGCATCTCAAAGTGTTTGCTCGGTAGACAGATTGAATAGTTAGGAGAAAGAATATGGTCTTTAGAATATAAATACTCACCTTTGATTTTTTTTTACGTTTTTATTTTATACTGGATTACTAAGCTTGTATACATTGTTTTCACACCGGATCTTTCCTACTTCCTTTACCATTTCCTCCTTCCACCCAGAAAATTGTGTGATCTTATGACTAACAACTTCTCCCCTGCGCATCCTCACCCATCTACTCTCCTCCTGCTTCACCTTGGATCCTAATGCCCATTCTACAATTATTGTTTTATACAGTATTTATAGTTAAGGGACTGAGGTAGTTCACTTAGCATAATGCTCTTTAGTCTCTCCCAAGTAAGAGAGTAAATTACGAATTCATTGCTCCTATGTGCTACGTTGTATTCCATTGTGTGAGCGTACCATAATTTCTCAGTCCATTCAATTGTGATTTGACATTTGGGATGTTTTCATGTTCATGTGATGGTGAATAATGCTGCTATGAACCATGGTTTGCAAGTCTCCATTTGGTCCTCAGTTCTCATTCTTTTGTGATATATTCCAAACAGTGGAATAGCTGGGTCATATGAAATTTCTATGTTCAGCATTTTGAGGAAATTCTAAACTGCCTATCAGAGTGGATATACTATTTTACAATCCCACTAAGCATGTATAAGTGTGTGTACCTCTCGATATCTTCTCCAACATTTATTACTTTCTGTCCTGTTAAACTTTGCCACACGGCTACTGGAATGAGATGGTATCTCATTGTAGGTTTGACTTGCAACTATCTTATTGTCTGTGATTTTGAGCATTCCACCATGTGTCTGTTGTCATCTGAATACCTTCCTCTGTAAAAATCATATCCATGGTTTTTGTCCATTTTTTAATAGTGTTTACTCCAGGTCTCTGAACCATCTTGAGTTGATTTTTATGTATGATGCAAGATGTGGATCCTGTTTCAGCTTTCTGAAGGTAGCAGTCTAGTTTTGCAGCACCTTTGTTGAAGAGGTTGTCATTTCCCCATTTGAAATGTTTTATTTCCATGTTGAATATCAGTTGACCATAGATAGCTAGATCCATTTCAGGGTTCTCAATTTTGTTCTTTTGGTCTATGTGCCCGTCATTGTACCAGTATCATGCTGTTTTGGTTACTACTGCTGTGTAGTAGGTTTGAACTTAGAGGGTGCTTTGCCTCCCACTTCATTTTGTTTTTCAGAAGTGCTTTGTTTATCAGAGTCTCTTTCCTCTCCAAATAAACTTGATAGTTTCTCTGTCACTCTCCTTGAAAAATGAATTCAGTATCTGGATTGGAATACCATTAAACACATGGATTGCTTTGGGTAATACGACATTTTCGCAAAATTGAGTCTTCCTATCCATGAACAGGAAACAATTTTTTCCATTTCCTTTATTCTTCTATTGTGTCTTGCAGAAATGTTCTGTAGTTTTCTTTGCATAGGTCTTTTGTGTCTCTAGTTAGGTTCACTCCCAAGTATCTCAATTTGTGACTGGTTATTGTAAATGGTATTGCTTTCTTGATTTCCTTTTTTGAGTTCATTTTATTATTGTACTGGAATCCCACTGATTTTTGGATATTTATCTTATATTCTGCCACTCTACTAAATTGATCCACTAGCTCTAACAGGTTTTTTATTGAATTTTTGGGATATTCTGAGAAGATTATCATATCATCTGCATATCAAGCTGGATGCCCTTTATTTTCCTCTCTTGTCATATTGCCCTTACAAGCACTTCTAATACAATATTGCCTAGGAGTGGTGACAACGAAGATCCTTGTCTGGTCCCTATTCACAAGGAAAATGCTTTTAATCTTTCTCCACTGAAAATGATATTGGTTTTGGTTTTTCATATGTACTTTTTACTATGTTGAGGAAACCCCTTTCTTTTCCTATTATGCTGAGTGTCTTTATCAGCAATAGGTGATGGAGTTTATCAAATTACTTTTATTCATCAATTGCTAAGATTATATGGTTCTTGTTATTTGCTTTGTTAATCTGTTTAATTATGTTGATTGTTTTCATTACGTTGAACCAACCTTGTATAACTGTTATGAATTCCACTAGGTCATGAAGAAATAATTTCTTAATGTACTTTTAGATTCTATTGGCTAGGATTTTGTTAAGGATTTTTGCATCTATATTCATGAGAAATATTAATCTGTAGCTTTATTTATTAGTAATATCTTTGGTTTTTTTGTATTAGGGTTATGCTTCATAGAATGATTGTTCCCTTTTTAAAAACTTTTTAAGATAATTTAAGTAGAATTGGTGATAGCTCCCTTCTGAATGGTTGGTAGAATTCCATTGTGAAGTAATCTGATCCTGAACTTTTCTAATGGGGAAGTCTTTCTATGCCCTGTTCAATTTCTCTTTTGTGTTGGGTCTCTTCAACGGCTCTTCATTTGTCCTTGTTTCTCTGAGTAGGGCACAAATTTAAAGGAATTTTTCCATTTCTTCTAAATTGTCAAATTTATTTGACTATAGCTTTAATAGAATTCTGATATTATCTATCTGATTTACTCTTGTTCTGTTGGGATGTCACCTCCATCATTTCTTAGTTGAGTTTTTTATGTTGTATCTCTTTTTCCCCCTTTTGTTAAGTTTGCCAGTGGCTTTTTAATTTTATGAACCCTTTCAAAAAACAGCTACTGGTCTTATTGATGGTTTCAGTTGGTTGTTTGTTTTTATTTTCTACCTCAATGATTTCAGCTCTAGTCCTTACAGCTTTTTTCTTCTAGAGGCTGTATGATTAGACTATTGTTCTTTTTCTAGTTGATAAAAGTATTGAGTTCAAGGAGAGGAGCAAATGGGATGGAGGGGTGGAGGTGGGGTGGTGGAGGAGAAAAGTGCAACAATGAATGAATGGAGTTCCAAAATCTCTGTAGATGTTCATTGAAATGAAAAGTAAATAAATTAATATAAAAAAGTATTGAGTTAGATCACTGAGTTTTCTTCTTTCTTCCCTTTGTATGTGTGTGCCTATTGCTATGAACTGCTCCCTGATGACTGACTTAGCTTTATCCCAAGGTTTTGGTATGTTACATTTTCATTTTCTTTTTTTTTTTCAAGAAGATTTTGTGAAACAGATCACCAACTACTCATATAAAAGATTAAGCTGAAGCTAAAGAAAATTAAATCAAATCCACAGGAACAAAAATTTGACCTTGAGTCTTTCCCACTCAAATTTCAAAACAATTTCAGGAACAGGTTTGAGGTCTTGAACGCCAATGAGTGAAGACCAGTTAAATGTGCAAAGATATCAAGAATATCATCCATGAAGAATGCAAAATGTCATTACATGATAAAGGACGAAGAAAAGACTGAGATGGATGTCAGAGACTCTGACTATTGCACTAGACTGCCAAGAAGCCAAAACAAAAGGAAGAAATTAAGACGTAAACAGAAGATTTTAAATGGCAGTGTGGGAAGACAAAGTAGTAAAGTGTTATAATGAATAAGCAAAGGCCTAGAGCCAGAAAATCAAAAGGGCCTAAATCACTCAGCATTTCTTAAGGTGAAGAAAATGAAGAACAAATTCAAGTCTCAAGTTGTAATACTTAAAGATGCTTTGTGAAGAATATTAAATGCTCCAGGAAGCATTAAAAGAAGATTAAAAGACTATATACATAATCATTGTATCAAAAGGAATTGGCAGACACAGAATTTTCATGAAACAATGTATGAACAAGAGCCTTTGGTTATAAAAGAAGTCTTTTTTTTTTCTGAAAGAATTGACAAAAACAAAGCCCCAGGAATTGTAAGCATATCAATTGACATATTTCAATAAATAGACACTGCCTGGATGCACTCATCAAATTGTGCCAAGAAATGTGAAGGACAACCACCTGAGCAACTGACTGGAATAGATCCATATTTGTTCCTATTCCAAATAATGGAGACTTGACAGAGTGTGGAAATTCTCAAACAACATCATTAATACCACATGCAAGCAATATTCTATTAAAAATTATCCAAAAGTGACTGGAAAGGCACATCACCAAAGAACTGCCAGATATGCAGGCTAGATTTAGAAGAGGCCATGGAACTAGAGATATTATAGCTAATGTTTGATGGATCTTGGCTGAAAGCAGAGAGTACCAGTGGGATGTCTACTTGTGTTTTATTGACTATGCAGAGGCTTTTGACTTTGTGGTTCACAACAAGCTGTGGCTAACTAACTCTGAGAAGAATGGGAATGCCAGAAAATTTGATTGTGCTTTTGGGAAACCTATACTTGGACCAGGTGGCTCTCATCAGAACAGAGTAAGGAAGTACTGCATGGTTCAAAATTGGGAAGGGTATACAACAGGGATGTGTCTCATCTCCAAACCTTTCAATCTATATGTACAACAGAACACTCTGGAGGCTGGGCTCGGTGAGGAGAGGTGTGGCATCAAGATTGGAGGAAGACTCATCAAAAATCTGCATTTTGCAGATGACACAACCCTTCTTGGTGAAACTGAGGCAGACCTGAAACACTTGCTGCAGAAGGTCAAGAACTGCAGCATTCAATATGAATTGAAGCTCAACATCAAGAAAAAAAAAAGATTTTCACCATTGGGCCAATTAACTGGATCTTCATGGTAGACCATGAGGAGATTAAAATTGTGAACCGTTTCAGTTTGCTTGGTTCCACAATCAACATATTTGATGGAAAACTTTGCTGGCTATATATGGCCATTGATTTATTTCAACTTTTTGTATAAGCCATCTCATTGTCTTTGAGCGTACATGGTTTCCGCTGAGAAATTAGAACTTAATCTAATTGTTTTCCTTTGAAAGTGATCTTTGTTTTTATCTTAATCCTTTTAGAATTCTATACTTATCTTTTAATTGAGAGAACTTGACTATGATATGTCTTAATGTTTTTCTTTTTGGGTCTCCTAATTGGTGTTGCTATGCTTCTTGAACGTAGACTTCCCTGTTCTTCAAAATACCTGCTAAGTTTCCTTTTATTACTTCTTCCACAATTTTCTCAGTGATTTCCCTGACACTCCCAGGTTCTAGAATTCCCATGATATGTATGTTGTTCCTTTTGATGTCATCTCACATGATTGTTCATGTTTTCTTCATTTCTTTATGTCTTATCTCTGATTTTTCTTCTAGGATGTTTCCAGTCAGGCTATTGTCTTTCAGCTCACAGATTCCTGTTCCATCTCTTCAGTTCTACTTTTTTGTCCTACCAGCATGTTGGACACTTAAGTAATTTCAGTCTTAATTTTCTGGATTGCATTTTCATGCTTTTCTGTTATTTACAGTACTGTGTTGGCTGAATCTTCCCTGTTTTTGATGGTTTTTAAGGGTTCCCCCCCTCTTTACGTATACTATCAATTCTTTCTTCTATTTTTTGCATTTTCTTCCATAGCTTTCAAGTTATTTCTCATTAATATATTTCTTCTGCATTGTTTTCTCTGAAGTATTTTCTCTCTTAATAGCTTCTATCATTTTTTCCATAATTTGTTGTTCAAATAACTCCACATCAACATATTTCTTCTGGTTCTCACTATCTAGTATATTAATCGGGTCTGCTTTTTGAGGAAAAGGGCAATTTGTTTTTTCATGATGACTGAGGCAGACTGCTAATTTCCTGACATTATGTTAATCTTTTTCTTAGTAGATGTTAGGTTGTTGTAACAATATAGTAACCCAGAAAATGGCAATGTTTTGAGAAGGACTTGTGCATTTGTACACCCTACTTACAGCACTGTTCCAAAGTATATTAATGAGAAACCAGGAAGCCTGTTGTTCCCTTTCAGAAATGGCATATTCACCCAGCTCAAGCTGCCCCAACCCCTTCCACTTGAGCTTTGGGGTCTTGCATGGCAAATCCAGACGCCTGTAGTTCCCTTTCAAAAATTGTGTCTGCCCAGCTTGAGCTGTCCCAGCACCTTCTGAGTCAACTTAAGGGGTCCAATATGATATAGCTAGACAGCACTGCTTCCCCCTAACTATCTGTGATATTGGTGTACCTGGTGCTGGACAGTGGGACAACAGCTGAGCAGTGAAACTTTGGCTCCTCAACCTGGCAGGCAGTGTTTCTGTCGACAGCCAAGGTATGAATGCATCTGAGTTAGGCCACAGTTTTAGCAGATCCTGGGGAAGGGATGGCTGGAAGACACTCCTGGGCCAGCCATGCCACACAGACCTTGGCCTCTTGAAGCAGAGTGATGGTAAGGTCTCTAATGAGCCATGTCTTGGGAGAAGATCTGTGTCTTGACCACACACCTTTCTTGATTTTAAAACCACAGAGTGTTCTCTTGCCCTGTTTGAATACAGCTTCTTAAATGAGCATAATTAGATATTCTGGGATTCCCATTCTTCTCAGCGCTATCCATAGTTTGTTATTAATTATCCACAGAGTCAAATGTCTTGCTATAGTCAATAAAACACAAATAGACATTCTTCTGGTATTCTCTGCTTTCTGTCAAAATCCATCTGGCAATAGCAATACAATTCATGGTGCCATGACTTCTACCTCTAATCCCAACTTGCTGTCACCGTACATTAATACTCAATTGTTAACTAAAAGGTTGTTTGTTCAAATCCACCCAGAAGCTCCCTGGCAGAAAAAAAAAATAGTAAAATGTCTCCATAAACATAAAAAAACCCACCCACACACCCCAAAATACAAATTCATCGTCACCCATCAGTTTCAACTCTCCATAGGCCCTTAAATTTTTGTAAGAAGATATTTTGGTTAACATCTTTGAACATTATGGGGTTGTTTGGAGTTTAAAGTTAGCTTGAAGGTACTTAACAACTTGGAGAATTTATTACTCTCAAACATCTTAATTCAATAAAACTTTTGTCAGATTTCTAAGTAATTACAAAGAAAAAGTTCCAAAGCTATTGAAGAAAACGGTATGATTATTTTAATCCACCAAAAAAAAGATTTTCATCAAGATAATATGATGACCCTCTTCTTCCATAGCTAGGTTAATTTGCAAGTAAATATATATGGAAATTGACAGAAATAGTTCTATATATTATAGCATGAAATACATTAACATTTATAAAAGTAGTAATTAATCATCTTTGCCATATTATGATCCAGCTTGCCTTCACTTTTTCAGGCTTTGATTATTATTAAAATGACACATTAACTTAGATTATGTCAGTATATTATATTATTTATCTAACTGATTTTGATAAATCAAAGCTAAATGACAGAGCAAGACAGATACATCTTTTCCAAACGACTGTTTTAAGATTTATTGCTTTTAACAACATTTACAGATCACAGAGTATTCTAGTTGCTGATTCCAGGTATTATTAACATAATGACTGAAATAGCTTTCTCATAAAGTTTACATTCATGAGAGCCAGAAAGACAGAAAATGTGAGTTGCTACAACAGTATTGATACTCCGGTGCTATGTAGAAAAAGGAAGTGAATGAGATTATGGTCTTTTGCGTTGGGGATGAATTTAATTAGGACATTCACTTGGTTTCACTCAACGAAGTTTTAGAATAATTTAGCTACTTTGATACATCTGACTCTTTGTGTTTTTGTTATCATGTGTTTTACTCTACCTATACTTTAAATTTCAGAAATTCTTCACAATGTTTATTTTTTAAATAATATTCATGCATACATTCCTATAATTTCATTGTTTTCCTCCTTTCTGTATTATATCAAGATACTTTGTTGTCTTTAATGACAGAAGGCTGAGATCATATGATAGAATTTTCTAAAATGAATGAAAGATTCTTTATAAATACTCTTTTTTTAAAAAAAGCAACACCAGATAATTAGACAAACCAGTGGCTATATTCTAGGGGTCCTTTGAGGGTACACAGGAATCAAATTGACTACATCTGTGGAAACAGAGATTGGAATAGCTCAATATTAGCAGTTCAAACCAAACCAAAACAAACCAATGTCTGACTATGGAACAGACCATAAATTACTCAAATACAAGTTCAAAATGAAAACAAACTCATAAGAACCAAAATATGATCTTTTTTGACCTATTGGATGCTAATGACCAAAACCCAGATTAATTGTAAAAATCTATCAGGGATATCATCTGTGAAGAAAGCAAAGTCTTTCCTAAGAGAATGAAGGAAGGAAAGGAAAAAATGGATGTAAGAAGTGACTCTGAAATTTGCATTGTAATAAAAAGAAACCAAAACAAGAGGAATAAATCCCAAGGTAATTTAGTTGAACAAAGTATTTCAAAAAGCAGGTCAAGAATATAAAGCAAAAAGTAACAATGAAATGCAAAAGGAGCTGGAGTTAGAAACGCAAAAGGAAAGAAAATTATCAATACCCTCAAGCTAAAAGAAATTAACAAATTCAAGTCTTGAATTGCAATGTTGACGGGTTCCATAGGAAAAATCTCAAATGATACAGAAAGAATTTTTTTTAAAAGATGGAACTCAAAACCTACTACCCAGCCACAATAGTTAAGGCTGTATAGTTTGTGTTGTTGTTGTTGTTGTTGTTGTTGTTATGTGCTGTTGAGTCGCTTACAACTCATAGTGACCCTATGTACACTAGCCCTAAAACCTTCTCTATCCTGTGCCAACCTCATTGTCTCTGACACACATACCCTCATTACTCCAATCATGGAATCAATACATCTCGTTGAGTGTCTTCCTCTCTTATCCTGTCCCTCCACACTTCCAAGCATGACGTCCCCCTCCAAGAACTGGTCCCTCCTTGCAACATGCAGAAACCGTATCAGACAAAGCCTCAGAGCAGCCTAGTTCCACCCTCTCCAGGAGGAACCTATTTGTTCTCCTTGCAGTCCCTGGTATTCTCTATACTATTCTCTAGCACCATGGCTCAAAGGCATCACTTCTCTTTCTGTCATCCCTAGTCATTGTTCAACTTTCAGACACATAGCAAGTAATTGCAAAGACTATGTCCTAGATCTCAGAGTCAGCCACAGCTTGTTGTGATCCACACAGCCAAAAGCCTTTACATAGTCGATGAAGCACAGATAGATATTACTCTGGTAGTCTATGCTTTCTGCCAAGATCCATCTAATATTAGTTATAATATCCCTAGTACCACAACTTCTTCTAAATCCACCCTTCACATCTGGCAGTTATCTGTTGACATGTTGCTCCAGTCAATTTTGGATAATTTTTAGCAGAATCTTATTTGCATGTGATATTGATGATATTTATTTTTCAATAATTTCTACACACTGTCAGGTCACCTTTCTTTGGAATGGGAACAAATATTGATCTGTTCCAGTCAGTTGGCCAGTTGGCTGTCCTCCAGATTACCTGGCACAACTTAGCACATTCAGGGCAGTGTCTGTTTGTTGAAATAAATGAATTGGTATGCTTCCAATTCCTGGAGTCTTGTTTTGTGCCAATTCTTTCAGAGCCACTTGAACTTCCTCCTTCATCACCACAGGTTCTTACTCCTACATTATTTCATTAAACTCTTCTGTGTCAGCCAATTCCTTCTGGTACAGTGACTCTGGGTACTCCTTTCATCTTCTTTTAATGTTTCTTGGAATTATTTAACATTCTACCCAAAGTGTCCTTAAGTTTTGCCACTCGTGGCTTGAATTTGTTTTTCAACTCCTTCAGCTTAGGAAATGCTGAGTGAGTTCAGCTTTTTTCATTTTCTGACTCCAGCTCTTTGCTGCACATTTCACTGAAGTATCCTTCTTTGTCGTCTTGAGCCTCTCTTTGAAGTTTTCTATTCAGCTCCTTAATTTCTTGGTTTCTTCCATTAGCTTTGGCTTCTTGTCAGTCTAATGCACTATTCAGAGTCTCATCTGACATCTATTTTGATCTTTTCTTCTTCTTCAGCCTTTGTAATGTCCAATCTTCATGGACAATACTTTTTATATCCTTCCACGGCTCATTTAATCTATGCTCATTGGTGCTCAAGGACTCAAACCTGTTCCTGAGATGGTTTTGAAATTCTAATGGGATAGACTTAAGGTCAAATTTTGGTTCCAATGGAATACTATGCTGCATTAAAAAACAAGGAACTCATGCAATATTATTCAAAATGGTTGACTCTTCTGCTGAGTGAAATATCCCAGTCACAAAAGGACAAATATTACATGATGCCACTGTTGTAGAATGGGACTGTCCTTGGGGTT
>NW_006400200.1:832564-842261 GCF_000299155.1 Elephantulus edwardii | reverse complement strand
CTTCAGCTTGCATTTGCTTATGTGTAGTTGATGGTCTATGTGAAACCTATGTTTTGACCAAGAGACAGTCATCAGAATAAATCAAGGAGACACTGCATGGTTCAAAATTGGGAAGGGGGATCACCAGGGATATGTTCTTTCTCCATACCTTTTCAATCTGTATGCAAAACAGATCATCCAGGACGCTGGCCTGTATGAGAAGGAATGTGTCATCAGGATTGGTGGAAGATTCATCAACAATCTGCATTATGCAGATGATACAACTCTGTTTGCTGAAACTGAGGAGGGCCTGAAGAGCTTGCTGCAGAAGGTCAAGGACTGTAACTTTCAATACAGATTGAAGTTCAACATCAAGAAAACAAAGATTCTCACCACTGGGCCAACTGGTAGCATCAGTATGTATGGTGAAGAGATTGGGATAGTTAACAGTTTTAGTTTGCTGGCTCCACAGTCAACACTCTTGTATCATCAACCAGGAAATCAAGAGATGAATTGCAGGGAGCTCTGGTGGCCTAGTTGCAAGAAGCTGCATTGCAGGCCCAGAGGTGCATGGTTCAAATCCACCAGATGTTCTGCTCGCGAAGGAAGGACAATCTCCTCCTGTGTCAGTCAGATCTGATTTGACGGTACACACACACAAGATAATAAAAATAAGTTTAAAAAAAGAGAGACAAGTTGCATTGGGAAAGTCAGCTGTCATATATCTCTCCAGACTACTAAAGAGCAAGGTGTGCCTGAACTTGGCTATAGTCTTTGCAATTGCATGCTATGTGTTGGAAAAGAATTGATGCCTTTGTGCTTTGGTGAGGCAGAAGAGTGTGGAATATACCATGGACTGCTCGGAGGATGAACAGGTTTTTTCTGGACAGAGTGAAGCTGGGCTGCTCCTTGGAGTCAAGGATTCTGAAGCTTCATCTGATATACTTTGAGCATGTTGCAAGGAGGGACCAGTCCTTGGAGAGGAAGATCCTGTTAGGGAAATTGGAGGGATAATGCAGGAGAGGAAGACCCTCAATGAGATGGATCAATTCAGTGACTGGAGTGATGGGATTAAGTGTGTCAGTGACAGTGAGGTGGGCACAGAATAGAGCAGGATTTAGGGCTCTTGTACATAGGGTTGCTATGAGTTGCAAGTGACTCGACGCCACATAACAACAATGGCCTAGATCAAGCACTCAGTCTCCAGACTGATGTCATTGCTCTTCAGTACTCTGGATAGGTCCCTGACAGCAGACTTTGCCAATCAAATTAATGTTTTGATTTCCTGGCTGCTGGTACCAGGAGTGCTGTTTGTTTAGCCAAGCAAACTAAAGCTGTTAGCAATCTCAATCTTTTCACCAATTCTCATAATGCTGTCAATCTGCCTATTGGTGAGGATTTTTTTTCTTAATGTTGAGCTTCAATCCATATTGAAGGCTTCAGTCCTTGTCCTTTTGTAGGAAGCACTTCAGGTACTGCTTAGTTTCAGTAAAACAGTATTGTGTTATCTGCATAATGTATGTTGATTATGAGTCTTCCTCTAATCCTGAAGCCACATTCCTCCTCATAGAGCCTAGCATCCTTAATGAACTATTCTGTATATAGATTGAAAAGCTAAGGAGACAGAGCATCCTTGGCACACACCCTTCTCAGTTTTGAGCCACGCAGTGTTTCCTGTCTCTGTTCTGATCACTGCAGCCTGGTCCAAGTGTAGGTTTTGCGTAAGCACAATCAAATGTTCTGAGATTCCGATTCTTCTCAGAGTTAGCCACATAGTCAAATGCCTTTGCATAGTCAATGAAACACTGATAAAAATCACTCTGGTACTTCTTGCTTTCAGTCAAGATCCATATAACAGTAGCTATTATATCCCTAGAGTCACAACCTTTTCTAAACCTAGCCTGAACTTCTAGCAGTTCTCTGTTGATGTGTTGTTCCAGTTGGTTTTGGACAATTTTCAGAAGAATCTTGCTTGCATGTGTTATTAATTGTGGGAAGTCAAATACTAATTTATATGTTAAACCAAATGCATAATCAGGAATTGAAGGAAACACAAAATATAAGCTGGAATTCCTTTTGCAACAGGTCACAAGAAATGAGCTGCTTCCTGCAGAGAAGAAGCAGCTAGGTCCTTTGCAGAGGGAGTATAAAGAGTCTGTGAACTGCTTACTTACTAAGCTAAGCATAAGGTTAACAATAGAGAAAAACACAACTTTATTTATAAAAATAAATTCTTTATGATTTATCTCCAGGTGTTTCTCAATAAAGGTTACAGAGAGGTGTGGCTTGAGGCTGATTCAGTCTTTAAGCTGTTCATCCCCTGCGTTATACTTTCTCTCTCTCTCTCTTTTTTTTTCCAGTCCTGGTTTCCTTGTCTCTTCTCTGTCCCTGGTTTACAACAATTAATGATGTTTTTTGATAGTTTCCACAGTCTGGTGACATTTCTTTGGAATGGGAACAAATAAGCATATAGTCCAGTCAGTTGGCCAAGTGATTGTCCTCCAGATTTCTTGGCACAACTTGGTGAACACTTCCAGGGCAGTGTCTGTTTGTTGAAATATGTTGTTTGGTATGCCAGCAATTCCTGGGGCCTTGTTTTTTGCCAATTCTTTCAGAGCAGCTTGAATTTCTTCCTTCATCACCAAAGGCTCCTGCTCATACATTTTTTCATTAATTTTTTCTTTGTCAGCCAATTCCTTTTGGTACAATGACCCTGTACACTCCTTTCATCTTCTTTTAATGATTATTGGATCATTTAATAGTCTGCCCAAAGTATCCTTAAGTATTGCAACTCTAAGCTTGAAATTTTTCTTCAATTTCCTCAGCTCAAGAAATGCTGAATGAGTTCTGCTCTTTTGATTTTCTGACCCCAGTTACTTTGTATATTGTGTTGTGATACTTTGCCTTGTCTTCTTGCACTGCCCTTTGAAATCTTCTGTTGAGCTCTGAAATTGAACAGATGAATGAAACAGAATGAATTCCAAAATCAGCCTGTCTACTTATGGTCTACTAATCTTTTCCAATGAGACAAAATCATTTCAGTGGGAAAACAAAAGCTGTGTAAACAACTGGTGCTGGCAAGATTGGACATCCATCTATAGAAAATTAAACAAAAGCCACACCTCATGCCATACACAAAAAAACTACTTACAATGGATCATAAACGTACAAGTAATACCCCAAACCAAAAATATCACCTGAAAAAAAACAGCAACAAATCTAGAAGCCCTAAACTATGGTATGACTAGTCTTTCAAGTATAATCAATAACCCACAACAAGGAGACAATAAAATACATGAAGGGTATAATCTACAAAATTAAATCCTTGTGTGCATCAAAAAACTTCTCCAACAGAATAAAAATCCCACAACCTGAGAAAAAACATTCAGCAAAGATATATCAGATAAGGGACTCATATTTAAAATTTATATAATACTCCAATATATTGTTGTGTCTATTATGTGCTGTTGAGTCACTCATAGTGACCCTAAACCCTGCTCTATCCTGTGCCAATCTTATTGTCTCTGACACACCTACTCCCATTACAACATTCACTGAATTAATCCATCTCAGTGAGAGTCTTCCTCTTTTGTGCTGTCCCCCCACCCTTCCAAGCATGATGTCCCTCTCCAAGGACTGGTTCCACTTTTCAACATATCCAAAGTTTGCCAGACAAAGCTTCAGAGTTCTTGCCTCCAAGGAATAGCCTGGCATATCAACAAGAAATTTACAATAACTCTATCACAAAACTGGAAGATGTGAACAGATGTTTCACAAAGAAGAAAGTCTATTGGCCAGCAAATACACACAAAAAAATGTTAAAAGTCATTAGCTGTTGTTTCTGTTGTTAGATGCCTTTGAGTACAATACTCACAGTGACCCTGTAAACATTAGGTCTAAACCCGGTCCTATCCTGTACCATCCTCATCATCTCTGACATACTTGAGCCCATTGCTGCTATTACTCTGTCAATCCATGTCCTTTAGAGCCTTCTTCTTTTTTCATTGGCCTTTCACTTTTCCAACCATGATAGCTCTTTAAATATTATAACCTTGCTCTATTTCCTGTTATTTTGAACATTTCTTCATGTGTCTGTTGGCCACCTAAATGTCTTCCTCTGTTAAAAGTCTTTCCATGTCTTTTGCCCATTTTGTAACTGGGTTATCAGTCTTTTTCTTGTGGAGGTTCAGGAGTATTCTGTAAACTTTTGTTATGAGACCCTTGTGTGAAAAGGTATTGTGAAATGTTGTTCCCAGTCAGTAGGCTTTCTTTTCATCCTGTTGGGAAAAGTTCTTGATAAGCACAGAGATTTTATCTTTAGAAAGCCCCATTCATCAATTTTATCCTCTCCAAATTGTGCATTAATAGCTGTTCTTGGCAGTAGTTTTATACCATGGTCTAAGCCTTCTAAGCTCAGTGGCAGTTTGTCTCTTATGCTTTTTATGGTTTGGGGATTTATTCTTGAGTTAAATTTTGTATATGAGTTCATATTTGTATCTGGTATGGAATTCTGCTTAATCTTTTTTGCAGGTAGCTGTCCAGTTTTATCAACACCATTTGTTGAAAAAGTTGTCATTTCCCCATTTGATAAGTTTTATTTCTTTGTCGAATATAAGTTGACAACTTCTGGGTTCTTTATTCTGTTCTATTAGTCTGTGTGCCTGTCATTGTACCAACACATACTGTTTTGGTTACTAATGCTCTACACTAATTTTTGAGGTGAGGGAGTACATTGTCAATAAGAGAGATGCAAATCAAAAGCACAATGAGATGTCATCCACTCCAGTAGCAGTGGCAAAGTTTAATAGGGCAGCAAACAATGTTGGAGAGAATGTGGATACATGGGAACTTTTATACACTGTTGATGGAATTGTAAAATGGTATAATCACTCTGAAAGCCAGTTTGACATTTCCTAAAAAATTTGGACATAGTAACCCCATATGACCCAACTATTCCACTACTAGGAATATACCTCAAAGAAATTAGTACTGAGACACAAATGGAGATTTGTACACAAATGTTCATAGTAGCATAATTTACTATCCCAAGAACATGGAAACAAACTAAATGCCCAAACACTATTGTAAAAAAATAAAAGGATAACTAGTAAAACATATATGAGAACACAAGGGAGGGAGGGTTGGGAGCAGAGGGGTGAGGATAGATAGGGGTGAAACTACAACATTGAAATTTGGTGGGGAGGGGGAGGGGGAGAAGTAAATGGGAAGGATTCAGGCAAAAAGACAGGGCAATGTCCAAACATGATTAATTTTATAAGACATAGTACACAAGAATTATTGTATAAAACACAATATGAATGAAAAATAGTGTGAAACACAATGTATATAAACTTTGTAAGTAAACCAATAAAAAATAGGGGGAGGGGAAGGAATAAACACTCAACCACATGCTCAAAGTACGTGAGATGAAGCTTTACTATAATTGCATCTAAACAGCACTCTGGCTGAACTTTCTTCAAGACATACCTGTCCTTTTGACATTCCATGAGATATTCAGTTCTCCTGTCAAACACCACCACCCAAAATCATCATTTCTTCTTCTGTCATCCTCATTCATTCGTTGACCAGCTCTCATATGCACAGCAAGTGATTGGAAAGGTCATGACCTAACTCAGGTACACATTAGTCTTTAAGCTGATATCATTGCCCTTTCATAATTTGGAGAGCTATTAAGGAGATGCATATCAAAACAGCAGTGAGATATAATCTCACTTCAGCAACAATAGCAAAGTCCAACAAGATGGTACATAACAAATTCTGGTCAGAATGCAGAGATAAGGAACCCCATACACTGCTGGTGAGAATATATAATGCTAAAACCACTGTGGAAGGCAGTTAGATGCATCTTCAAAAAACTTAAAATAGAAATACCATCTGACTCAGCTCTCCCAAAGACTACTAAGATCAAAAACTATAGCCTTCGTTATGGAACACATCTCAAGATCAAGAAAGCAAACATTCTCACGACTGGATCAATAAATAGAAAACATCATAAGATATGGAGAAAAAATTGAAGTTGTCATTAGGAACAAAAATCAACACCCATTTAAACAATGAAGGAGAGTCCTCGGTGCTTTGGGTGTCTCTCATCCTCTCTCCAGGTTCATAGGATTTCTGGAGGCAAACTATTACGGAAGTGGATGCCACCCCTCCTTCCAAGCTTGTTTTAGTCGGAGAGCTCCACCCCACTCTCTGTCTCATTGGGTAGCCAACCATTAACGCATTTGACACATCAGTGTCACTGTGTTCAGTCCCACAACAACCACAAGTGACCGCAGTACGGCAACTTGTACACCAGGGCTATGTGACCTAGAAGAATATCTGAACAAAAACAATGAAAGAGGCCTGAGGGTGGCGGATTAAAAGTCACCCACCTTCAGCTTGTTAGCATCGCTTTCTGTTCACTGGGCCAGCTGATCTCTCTCTCGCTATGTTGTTGTTGTTGTTGTTGTTAAGTGCCGTCCAGTCACAGGCGACTCATAGCGACCCTGTGAAGGAGAGTCCTCAACGCTTGGGTGTCTTTAATCACATTATAGCAAATAATATTTATTTTTAATCTTCTTCTGGTACTTGTCCACAAGAATACTTACATTTGCATTGTTGTAACATGGAACATCTTTTCTAGTTATTTTTCCAAAGAATTAACAATATAATGAAATTTCTAATTGTTGTTATAGCATCATGCAACATTTGCCTTAAACTTATATTACTTCATTGTCTCCTAAATTATCAATGTACTAAACCTTAATGTTCAGAACATCAACTTAGACATATTTGTATTTATACAAGAACTCTTCCCTTGTCACATATTTATATTTATCTTCCTGTGACTGAATTCTCACATCTGTAAATCAAGATGATATTAAAAGATTACTATAAAGACAAGCTCTAATTAAGGCAAAGCATTAAGCATGGTGGAACATATAGTAAACATTGAGTAAATAGCTGTCTTGAATTTTCATCTAATCTCTTGTAAATATAACTTTAAGCTAAAATATGGCTTACATACAAGCCAAAAAACAAAGATTACTGACATTGATATTAGAACGATGGTATAAATCCTCACTCCATCCCTGACATTTCTAAACTTATATTCCCCTTTTGGACTTTTAAAAGGGAAAAACTGATGCAAAAATCATTGAGTACTACTAGTACAAAGCTTAACAAAGAGAAACTCAGTGTATAAGATTTCTCTTTTTACTAAGTTTATGAAGCATGATTTTATTCATGACCATTATCCTATCTTTTAACTATTCCAAAGTAACTCAACTCAGAGGTGAGAAATCTTGTTAAAACTAACAATTGGTTTTAGACTATTTCTATGTTCAGAGTTTTGGGTACAAACCATTACTTGGAGGAAAATTATGCCTTAATTTGGAGGTTTATTCTTTGGTAATAGTCCAATGTATAATAAAAACTAAATAGTAGTTTCTTCTCCACTTTCCTAAAGTATTGTGGTTTTAAGGAAAAGAGCATGGGACTTTACAGTACATCTTTACAATTAAGTCTATGATTAAATTTGAACCTGACACTAATTCATTGTATGAGTTTAGGAAAAATATTTAGTTGATTTAAGCCCCTGTTTACCCATTCATTAGCTGTCACATCCCTCGTCAAAGTGATCTTTTCTCTGAAAAAATATGCTGGATTTTGTTTGGTTTTTTTAAAGATCTTGTTTTAAAAACCTCTAGGCTTTAGAAATTATACCACCAATAAGGATGGTAGAAATAGAATTGATTTCTTTAGCTTGTGGTTCGG
The DNA here is from genome assembly GCF_000299155.1 of Elephantulus edwardii. Classification (NCBI taxonomy): domain Eukaryota; kingdom Metazoa; phylum Chordata; class Mammalia; order Macroscelidea; family Macroscelididae; genus Elephantulus; species Elephantulus edwardii. The sequence continues at coordinate 834,503 of NW_006400200.1, read as the reverse complement.
GAAAAGAGTGTTGAATATCCCACAGACTGCCAAAAGAAGAAACCGATATGTCTTGGGAAAAGTGTATGTGGAGTGCTCACTAGAGGCAAAAAGACAGCAGAGCTTCATCTTTCATACTTTGGACGTGTAGTTAGGAATGAGCCTATTTTTGGAAAGTAATATCATGCTTGGAAGGATAGAAGGTCAGTGAAGGAGAGGAAGACCTCCCCCACAAGATGGATTGAATAGTGACTGCAGCAAACATCTCAAGTGTGTCAGAGATGATGAGGATAACACAGGATCAAACAAGGTTTAGGCTCAGAGGGTAGCTATGAATCACATTTGACGGCATCTAATAACAACAGTTACTAAAAGGAAGAAGTCAACAATATCCCAAATGTCTGATCTGCTGTGCCATTCCATAATTTCCGACATCAACTGTTCCTCCATTGAGTTTCCCCACTCCTTGTCCCTTGTCTCATATCCCTTTGTTTCCATGGTTCACTAGAAAGTCTCACAAAAACTCAAATTTTCAGGGAATGATTCATGTGACTCTGGGTTATACAGGCCTGTGTTACAGAGACTGCTTAGCAGGGAGGCCAGGGTCCTGTAGAGTATCAATTGCAGTACAGCTGGATGTGGTGTCCCAGAAGAGTGAGCATCTCAAAAGCATCGAAGCACTGAGTATCCATGAGCTTGCATAGAGCTCTAGTAGGGTAGAGCTTTCATCTCACCCTAATTCTATATTTTTAATACAATAACTACTTCATCACAAAATAAAGAGTTACTCAATGGCAAAGCCATTTTAAACAAGGAACCTTTGACACCAGAATACAGAAAGAAGATATAATGAATACACTCAGTTATTGTACCAAAAATAGTTGTTTGACATTTGACCATTTCAGGAAGCAATATGACTACCCAATTCTGAGAAAGGGCATTCAAATTGCATTGAAAACCCTAGCTAAAAGCAGGGCTCCAGAATTGCTGGAATATCCTTTGAGACATACAGTGATAAAAAGCTCATTTCACTAATCAAGTAGTAGAGATCTAGATATAAACTTATTCTGAAGAAAGATAATACAAGAAAATATAGAAATTATTTCTAATATATTTCTTTTTGGTTAGTTACAAACCCTGCAATATAATCACACTCTTCCCACTTCTTCTCTGTAATTCTAAATTCCATTAACTTTATCTTATCACTTCTTGGAGTGGAAAAAAAAAGTATCTTGTCCAGTCAGCAAATCAGGCAGCTTTACTACAATTTCATGGCATAGAATGATGAGAGCATCCAAGGCTACATATGTCAGTTGAAACATAACAATTTGTATTCAATAAATTCCTGGGGCTTTATTTTCTGCCAGTGCCTTCAGTGAAGCTTGAACTTTATCCTTTCTTACAATTGGTTCTTGTTTTTATGGCACTTCCTGAAATTTATCATTGTCATTTAATTATTTTTGGTACAGTGACTCTGTATTCTATCATTATTTAATATATACCAGTTTATTTACAAATGTGTGTACATTGTCTTCTACACTGTATGATTCCCATTTCCTTAACTTACCTGTCCCTCAACCCATCAAATTTTGCGACCTTATGATTATTCACTCACCTACCCATTCTCATCCCTGTGCTTTCCCCCTCACCCTCTTAGATCCTTAAGCACATTTTACTAGTTATCCGTTTCTATAATAATGATCTTATACAGTACTTGTCATTATGAGAACGAATTAGTTCACTTAGTATAATACTCTCCAGTCCCTTCCAAGTTAGGTTGTTGTAGTTGTTGTTATGTGCCGTCGAGTTGTTTGTGACTCATAGCCACCCTATGTAGAACAGCCCTAAACCCTGCTCTATCCTGTGCCAATCGCACTGCCTCTGACACACACATCCTGATTACCCGAGTCACCGAATCAATCTATCTCATCGAGGGTCTTACCCTCTTGTGCTGTCCCTC
>NW_006400200.1:822560-828949 GCF_000299155.1 Elephantulus edwardii | reverse complement strand
CTCTGATGAAATTTTCATAATCTCTTCTGATATCCATTTTGTTTCTGACCCAGGAAGCGTTAAAAGGAGATGGAAGGAATACACAAAAGCACTATACCAAAATGAATTGGCTGGCACAGAAGAATTTAATGAAACAACATATGATTAAGAGTTATGGTGATGAAGGAGGAAGTTCAAGCTTCTCTGGAAAAAAATGGCAAAAAGCATGGCCCCAAGAATTGATGGAATATCAGTTGACACATTTTAGCAAACAGATACTGCCCTGGATGAGCTCACATGGTTATGCCAAGAAATCTGTCATAATTGACTAGAAGATATCTATATTTATTTCCGTTTAAAAAATGGTGACCCAACAGAGTGTGGAAATTATTGAATGATATTACTAATACCACACAGAAGCAAGATACTTCTGAAGACTATCTTGAAATGACTAATAGTACATAAGTAGAGAACTGCTAGATATGCAGGCTGATTATGAAGAGGCAGTGACACTAGGGACTTCATAGCCAACATTAGATGGATATTAGCTGTAAGCAGAGAGTAACAAAGGAAGGTCTGTATTTCATTGACTATGAATGTGGAGATATGAACAAATTGTGTAAAACTTTGAGAAGAATGGGAATCCCTGAAAACTTAAATGTATTCATGCAAAGCCTATACTTGGATCAAGAAGCAGTAGTCAGAATAGAGCAGGGAAACACTGTATAGTTCAGAATCAGTAAAGGCGTGCATGAGGGAATCATCCTAGTTCCACACCTTTTCAAACTATATGCAGAACAGGTTATTCGGAAGCTGGACTTAATGAGGAGGAATGTGACATCAGGATAGGATGAAGAATCATCAATAACCTGTGTTTTGCAGATGACACAACCCTGCTTGCTGAAACTGAAGAGGACATGAGGCATTTGCAGCATAAGATCCAGGACTCAGGCCTTCAATATGGATTGAAGCTCAACATCAAGAAAACAAAGGTTCTCACCATTGGGCCTATTGGTGCTTCATGATTGACAAAGAAGAGATTGAGATTGTTGATAGCTTCAGCTTGCTGGTTCCACAATCAACACTCTTGGCACCAGCAGTAAAAAAAAAAAATCAAAATTCTGCTGTCAGGGATATATCTACAGTATTGAAGGGCAGCATTGCTAGTCTGGAAACATGTGCCTGATCCAGGCCATTGTCTTCGCAATTAATTTCTATGCATCGGAGAGCTGGACAATAACTAAGGAGGGTAGAAGAAGGATTGAAGCCTTTAAGTTGTGGTACTGGAGAAGAGTGTTGAATGTACCATGAACTTCCAGGAGAACAAATAACTCTGTCCTGGAGAGGGTAAAACCAGTTTGTTCTCTGGAAGAAAGGATTTTGAGGCTCTGTCTCACATCCTTAGGACACATGGTCAGGAGGGAATAGAACTTGGAGAGGACACCATGCTTGGAAGGGTAGAGGAATAGCACAGGACGGGAAGACCCAGAATGAGATGGATTAAATCAGTGACTAGATCAATGGGATTAGGTCTGTCAGAGACAATAATATTGGCACAGATAGGGCAGTTTTCAGAGCTAATGTACATAGGGTCGCTATGAGTCACAGGTCTCTCAATGGCACATAGCAACAATGTGTTTGTAATAATGACCTTTGACTCTTTTCATGGTTGCTATCCTTGATAATAAAGCAATATGATTAATATCTTATATAAACAAAATACTGCTAAAGATCATCCAAAACTGACTAGAATACTATACTGACTAGGAACTTCTAGAAGTTCAAGCAGGGCTGGACTATCAGGAATATCACTGTGCACATCAATGGATCCTGGCTGAATGCAAAGAATAACAGAGGAATACTTACTTGACTTTGTGGATCATAACAAGTTATGGCTAACATTAAGAAGAATGGGAATCCCCGAACAGTGAGCTGTGCTCGTGAGAAATCTATATCTAGATCAAGAAGCTGTTGTTTGAAAGGAACAAGGGAACACTGCATGGTTTAAAATCTGGAAGAGAGTATGTTAGGAATTTATCCTTTCTCCATACCTACTCATAATTTGTATTCTGATAAAGTATTTCATGAAGCTATATTCCATAAAGAGGAATATTACATCAGATTTGCATAACCTTTCTTCATCAATAACCCTCATTATGCGGGTAACACAATCTTGTTCGCAGAAAGTAAGGAGAATGTAAAATGCCTGTGCAGAAGATCAAGAGCTACCACCTTTGGTATGGATTACCTCTCAACATCAAGAAACAAAAATTCTCACCACAGGACCAACAGTCAACATCATGACATATGGAGGAAAGATTTAAGCTGTGAATGACTTCATCTTGCTCAGATCAATGGTCAATATTCTTGATACCAGCAGCTAGGACATCAGGAGATATATTGCATTGGGCAAGTTCACTGTCAGGGACTACTCCAAAATACTTAAGAGTAATGATTTTGAATTAAAGACTAAGGTGTACCTCATCCATGCTATGGTCTTTTGAATCACCTTCTATGCATCAAAGATCAGGACAATGCATACAAAGGACAGAAGAATAATTGATTCTTTTGAGGTGTGGTGTGAAGAAGAACACGGAATATCCCATGGATTGCCAAAAGAACAAAGTATTGAAGAAAGTGCAGCCAGAGTACTCCTTGTAAAAACAAGTTGATGAAGCTTCATTTCTCATACTCTGGACATTTTGCTAGGTGAAGTTATTCCTTGGAAAGGGAAGACATGCTTGGAAATATTGAGTCAATGAAGAAACAATGAGATTGCCCCTCCTCCAACAGACCATCTGGTGGTTTCCAAGTGCCTGCCTTTAAGATTGCATCACAGCTCTTGCCACTAAGCCATCAGAGCTCCCTCAATCTTTCATGTTGAACTTCAATCCACATTTAAGGGTGCAGTCCGTGACCTTCCACAGCAAATTTTTTAGGTTCTCCCCAATTTCAGCAAACAAAGTTGTGTCATTTGCATAGCATCTTCCTCTAATTCTGATGCCACAATTCTGCCTCTCAAATGATCTGTTCCACATATAGATTGAAAAAGTACGGAAACAGGACACATTCCTGATGCACTCCTTTCGTGATTTTGAACCAAGCAATGTTTCCTTGCTTTGTTCTGTGGTCTGCTTCCTGGTCCAAGGATAGGTTTCACATGAGCACAATCAAGTGTTTTGGAATTCCCATTCTTCTCAAGATTAGCCACAATTTATTGTGATCCACACAGTCAGATGTTGTGCATATTCAAGGAAACACAGACAGACATACTCCTAGAATCCTAGATACTTCTCTCAGCTCACATCCATTTAACATTGGCTATGATGTCCCCAGTGCCCTGGCATCTTCTAAATGCAGCTTGTATTTCTGGTAGTTCTCTGTTGATGTACTGTTCCAGTCATTTTGGGTGGGAGGTCGGTTTTTGGTGGTTGTTGTTGTTCCAGTCATTTCTGGATAATCTTCAGCAGGATTTTGTGTGTGTGTCAGAGTACAGATTTTTTTTTTATAATTTTCACACTCTGTTGAATCACCTTGTATTGGAATAAAAATTAATATGAATCTCCTGTTGTCAGTTGGCAAGGTAGTTGTCCTCCAGATTTTCTGGCACAACCTAGTGAGAACATTTGGGGTGGCATGTTTGTTGAAATATGTCAATTGGTATGACATCAATTCCTGACGACCTGTTTTTTGCCAATTCCTTTGAGCAGCTTGAACTTACTTCTTCATCACCATTGCCTCTTGATCGTATATTGTTTTTGGAAATTCTTTTGGGTCAGCAAATTTTAATATTATCGTGATGCTCATAATATTATATTCCATGACGGATCAGGATGGATGGTAAAGAGATTGGGATTGTTCACAGCTTCAGTTTGCCTGGCTCCACAGTCAATACTCTCAGCAACAGCAGCCAGGAAATTAGAAGACGTATTGCCATGGGAAAATCTGCTGTTAGGGACCGCTCCAAAGTGTCTCTTTGGAGACTAAGGTGCACCTGATACAGGCCATGGTCTTTGCTATCACTTGTTATGCATCAGATAGTTGGACAATGACTAGAAGGAGAACTGATGACTTTGAGCTGTGGTGCTGGAGAAGAATATTGAGGGTACCATAGACTGCTAGGAAAACAAACAAATACATCCTGGAAAGGGTCAAACTGGACTGCTCCTTGGTGGCAAGGATTCTAAGGCTCCGTCTGACATAGTTTGGACATGTTGCAAGGAGGGACAGGTCCTTGGAGAGGGACATCATGCTTGGTAGGGTGAAGGGATGGCGCAGAAGGGAAAGGTCCCCTATTAGGTGGATTCATTTAGTGACTGGGGTAATTGGGATGGGTGTGTCAGAGATGGTGCGTTTGTCACAGGACAGAGCAGAGTTTAGGGATGTTGTACATAGGGTCACTATGAGTCGCAAGTGACTCGATGGCACATAACAACAACAACAACATGATGGATCTAGATATTTTCTTTTTAATTACAAATGCAACCTTCTTTTTCTTCACTTTTCTATTTCTGGTGTAGGAGATCATATGGTTATCTAATTGCAAATATCCCTTATCAAACAATCTCAATTTGCCAATGCTGAGTATGTCAATATATATGTACTCTGTTGCTTTTTTAACAATGTCCAATTTGTCTATATTCATACTTCTCACATTCTGTGTTCTAGTTATTAGTGTCTGCTTGCAACTGTTCATCCTTTTTGTGTTTCCCAACTTTCATTTCCATATCTGCTAGTCTAATTTAAGTGTACTCTATTTTGCACAGGATTTTGAAGACCTATTGCTGTTTTGGAAGTGTATGGCCAGTCTTGCTTCCTAGCCTGTCTTATTCTGCATGCTCAGCTTAAGAACAATATCTGACAGGCAAATATTTTACCCTTCTCCATTACACAGCTAAGATTCAGTGTTGTATCCCAGGCTGCTGTGCATGTGCCATGGTCCAGTCCCACTAGCCCACATTACCAACGTCTTGTTCTATTGTGTTGCTTTGCTTTGTTCCACCAGCACTTCCTTCCCTCTTCCCCTCAAGTAAACCCAGGTATGATGGCTCAAACCTCTAGCCACTTCTGCTCACTAATTTTCTGTCTACTCTAGCTTGATTTTGGAGCTCTGGGAAGGTCATCTGGCTAAGTGGACAGACAGGTTGTTCAGGGGTGCAGGCATGGGGTGGGACTGGAGGGCTTGTATGGATATGAGGGGTAACTTGTTCCCATTATCTGGCCTCTCCAGTCTGCTGTGGTTCTGGTCCAACTGGGTGGCTGTGGGGTCCTTCCCAAAAAAGTAGAATGAGTTTTATTATGTCATAATTATAATGCACCATTGAGTCACTTGAGACTCATAGCAACCTTATGTGCAACAGCCCCATACCATGCTCTATCCTGTGCCAATCTTATTGTCTCTGACACACCTACCCCCATTACCACACTTGACTGAATTAATCCATCATATTGAGGGTCTTCCTCTCTTGCACTGTTTCTCCACCCTTCCAAGGATGATGTCCCTCTCCAAGAACTGGTCCCTCCTTGCAATATGTCCAAAGTATGTCAGATGTAGCTTCAGAATCCTCACCTCAAAGGAGCAGCCAGGTTTCACTTTCTCCAGAACAAACCTGTTTGTTCTCCTAGTCGTCGTGGTATATCGAATACTCTTCTCCAGCACCACAGCTCAAAAGCATCAATTCTTCTTCTATCATCCCTATTTATTGTCCAGCTTTTTGATGTATTGCAAGTAATTGCAAAGACTATAGCCTGAATCAGGTAAACCTTAGTCTCCAGATTGACATCATTGCTCTTCAGTATTTTGGAGAGTTCTCTGATAGGACTTCCCCAGTGCAATCCATCTTTTAATTTCCTGGCTGTTGGCATCAAGATTGCTGACTGTAAAGCCAAGCAAACTGAAGCTGTTAACGATCTCATTCTCTCCATCATTTATCATGATGTTGACAACCAGCCCAGTGTTAAGAATCCTTTTTTTCTCTTGATGTTGAGCTTCTATCCATATTGAAGGCTGCAGTCCTTGACCTTCTACTACACACAAAGATAAATTTGCAGTATATGTTAATATATATGTAGAAATAACATCTGTTGATAAATGTTTGTCATACAACGGTATTAATATTGTATGTAAGTCATATTTTTCTGAAGATGTTTTAAAATGGTTACTGAAAACATTTTACAATAATCAACTATAAGCTCTCAAAAAGAAATTCTAGATTCGGAAGACTTGGAGATATAGAAAAGAAACAACAGAAAACTTAATTAGGACATGTGTAGAAATTGTACATGGACAAAAAGGCAGTCATTAAAAAAACACAGGGGGAAAAAACCCAAAACAACCAAAAGCAAAGAGCCAAGAAACATAATGTATAGTTTAAAATCAGGAAAGGTGAGAATCAAGGTTGTCTCCTTTC
>NW_006400200.1:820570-821050 GCF_000299155.1 Elephantulus edwardii | reverse complement strand
ATTTGAGTCTTAGAAGATCCCATTCATCTACGTTATCTTCTCCTGGTTGTAGGTTCTAGCCATTGCTTTTAACTTTTGCTTTTTGGTAGGACTAAAAGAACTGTGAAGCTGAAGGTCATTCAGGACAGAAGCATACTTAAAAGGTGTACTTACTGAAAAATTATACCTTGTTTCGAACTCATAACCTACTATTTTTCTTACTAAACCTCCATAATTGTAATTATTGCCTATGTTGTTTCTATGTGACTATTGTGGGGTGTTCTTGGACACAATTTCAGAACATTGAAAGTCCTGGGAGAGATACATGGTTGGTGCAAGTATTACTAGAGGTAAGTGTAGAAGCAAAGGCTAGTATCAGACTTCAAAGCAATCAGTTTTGTGCTTTTGATGCTGTTATTGGTGACTATTCCTCCTTATGGAGTTAATGAGTTCAGATACCACCGAATCCATGCTGGTTGCACTGCTTTTATAGTAAATAGC
>NW_006400200.1:819704-820470 GCF_000299155.1 Elephantulus edwardii | reverse complement strand
ATAGCGTGCCAATAAGACAAAACAAAGCGAAGAATTGAAGATATTAAAGAGCTGAACAGAAGATTTCAAAAGGCAACACAGGGAGACAAAGTAAAATATTACAATGAAATGTGCAAGGAGCTGAAGTCAGAAAATCAAAAGGGCCGAACTCACTCAGCATTTCTTAAGCTCAAAAAACTAAAGAACAAATTAAAATCTCACGTTGCTATATTTAAGGATGCTTTGGGCAGAATAGTAAATGACTCAGAAAGTATTAAAAGAAGGTGGAAAGAGTATACAAGTCACTGTACTGAAAGGAATTGGCAGACACGGAAGAATTTCATGACACAGCATATCAGTAAAGGCCTATGGTGATGAAGGAAGAAGTTCAGGCTGCTTTGAAGGAATTGGCAAAAAATAAGGCCCCAGGAATTGATGGTATGCTAATTGACGTATTTAAACTAACAGATGCTGCCCTGGACGTGCTCACCAAGTTATGTCAAGAAATCTGGAGGGAAAACCACTTGGCCAACTGACTGGAAGAGATCTATATTTGTTCCCATTCTAAAGAAAGGTGTCCCAACAGAGTGTGAAAATTATTGAACAATAAAATTGATACCACTAGCAAGCAAGATTCTGCTGAAGATTATCCAAAAATGCCTGGGATAGCACATCAATAGAGAACTGACAGAAGTGCAGGGTGGCTTTAGAAGAGGTTGTGGTATTAGGGATATTGTAGTTAATGTTAGATGGATCTTGGCTGAAAGCAGGGAGTACCAGAGGAATG
>NW_006400200.1:816464-819194 GCF_000299155.1 Elephantulus edwardii | reverse complement strand
AGAGACCTCTCCAAAGTACTGAAGAGCAATGGTATCACTCTGGGGACTAAGGTGTGCCTGAGACAGGCCATGGTCTTTGAGATCACTTGCTATGTGTCAGAGAGTTGGAAAATGACTAGGGAGGAAAGAAAAATTGATGGCTTTGTGCTGTCACCTTGGAGAAGAGTATTAACTATACCACGGACTGCTAAGAAAATGAACAGGTTCATCCTAGAGAGGGTTAAACCAGGCTTCTCCTTGAAGGCAAAGATTCTGATGCTTTGTCTGACATACTTTGAACATGTTGTAAGGAAGGACCAGTCATTGGAGAAGGATATCATGCTTGGGAGGGTGTGGGGACAGCACAGGAGAGAAAGACTCTCTATGAGGTGGAATGATTCAGTGACTAGAGATATGGGGTTAGGTATGTCAGAGACAGAGAGATTGGCACAGGATAGAGCAGGGTTTAGGGCTGTTGTACGTAAGGTCATTATGAGTTGGAGGTGATTCAATGACGCATAACAACAACAATATATTCTATACCATGGAAAATTGTTAGCCCTCATCTATAAGAATACTCAAAATAAAATTGTATTCACATGGGGACCTGAACAACAGCAGGCTATGGCTGAAATACAGAGAATAATCTCATTCTCTTTGCCTCTAAGCCACTTATAGTCCACATTTAGACATAATTCTTGCAGTATCTGTCACCTGTGCTTATCCAGACTGGGGCTTATGCTAAAAACTTGAGAAGGTTGCCTTGCAGCGACCACTGGGATTTTGGGGAAGGAAATTTTCTGAAACTTTTGTATGATACATTACATTAAAAGACAATTACTTGCCTGCTATTGGGTATTGGTTAAGATTGCTTCAATGACAGTTTTTGTTGTGTGTCACATAGTCAGAACTGATGCATAGCTGACCCTGCAGAAGGTCTTTAGAGGAAGTTAATTGCATGGGAGGGGATTGCCCATCCTTTTCCCATGAAGCAGTTGGTGGCCTTGAACCACATGCCTTCAGAATCACAGTGCAATTTCTTGTCCCTAGGCCACCATGGCTAGGACTTAAATTATTTTGAGACCTGAAATACCTATGGTGACAAGGGTGATGTTGGAGAAACTTCCAATAAAGAAGAAAATGCCCCAAACAGTTCTGTGATAAAATTGAAATGGTTCCTCCAGAAACAAGTTACTGAATGAATGCAGTGAGGCATTCACCATACTCACAGGCAAGTAGCCTCTTTACCCACTGGTCCTACCCTAGAATCTCCAGAAAGATTACCAGAGCCCATTGTTACATGGACAGGGCTCTATGAACAAGTTTCTACTGATCAGCAAAGATCTGCTTTGTTAAAAGATGGCAGTTCTAGGGTATTGGTACAATATTTGATATATAAAGTTGCACATTAAGATCAGTAGCTGGCAAGACCCTGATTGAAGAAGGCAAGAATAGATCTGCACAACACACTGAACTATATGCTGTCTTCCTAGCAATGAGAAATTGGGCACTATAGAGTTTGTATGTTTGGAATTTTACTGTTTAATGGGCAGTGGCTAATGGCTTAGCCATTTGGTCAGGCAAATGTGCCATGGAAAACCATTTAAAGGGACACCAGTGTGGAGCACGGACCTATAGAAAACACTCTGGGAATTTAAGGGGTGTATTAGAGTTGGACACAACAATGTCTATGTAAAGAATTATTTGCCAGGATCAGACAATGGCTGTAATCAGCAGGTGGATGTTTGTCCACTCCCTTGTTGTCACCACCTGGGTCTACGTAATAAGTGGAAGTGGGAAACATCAGAATTCCCTTTCTAGGACTTAATATTAAAAAACAAAACAAAACGGAAAAACCTGACGAGTCTGTTCCATTCATAGTAACCTCCATAGGTCCATTTGATGAGTGGAAGTGGGAAACGTGTAAAGAAGAGACAGACTGTATACCAATCATGATGAATGGATCGTAAAGAAGGGTTACTGGTTTGTGAAGCAGGACATCTTGAAGAACCCCTGTGAGAGTAAAGAGACCATCCAATCAGAAACACAGGAAAAAGCGTGGACTCCTGTGTTTGAAATCAATACCCATTTGGACCTAGTTACAGATGACTGGGGATGTGCTGACCAGAACCCAATCAGATGAAGAGAAGATACTTCATTCTGTGACCTAGTGTTGATTACTGTTATCTGATGGTTTGTTCTGGGCTGGACTTTTTTTTATAGATACAGATGCTCAATTTCAACTGTAATAGAAGAATTTTCAGAAAAGAAAAAAAAAGATGTGCACGTTTCCTCAGAGTACTAATTTGATAGTACTGGGAAAATCAGAAATTGTCTATCTAAAATGGAAGGATTAAGACATAATGAGTGAAGTAGTTGGCTTACATAATTCCATCAATACAGATCATGATAAAGGGAAGTTTCATCCTTCAGATAATAAGAGTCATTGGCTAGAAAAACCAGGGTGTGGTCTGTGGTGTCAGAAACCTTGAAAACTGGCTTTTCTAGTGGCAAGAAACTGCACTGAAATCCCAAAGGTATGAGGTTCAAGGCTACCAGCTGCTCCATAGGAGAAGGATGAGCAATCTCCTCCTGTGTGATTAATTGCCTCTGAAAACCCACCAGAGGGTCAGGTTTGGGTCAGAAGGAAGGATAGGGTAAAAAAAGATGTCAGTTATGGTCCATAACTGACATCCAAGCAGATATATGAACACCCATGTTCATCGTGGCTTTGTTCAAAATAGCTAGGAG
>NW_006400200.1:812714-815549 GCF_000299155.1 Elephantulus edwardii | reverse complement strand
TTATAGTGTAATATTTCATAGTTCAAGGCCATAACTATTCTTCAGTTAATTTCCTGTTTCTTACCTTAAAAAATAAATGTGGATGGAAATCAGTTATGATTGGAAGCAGAATAAAATATTTTTATTCAAAAATAAAAGAAAAAGATGAGAAAAGAAATCACTAGGACAGCAGAGTTTAGTGGTCAGGTGGGGACTGTGAAAGAATAGGCGAAGTGACAAGATGTGGTTATATAAGTCATAGATCAATAGTGAACAATTATATTAAAAATGTATAGAAATGATCACAAGAAATAAAATATTCATAAATAAAAAATATATATGAATGTACAAATGTGAACGATTGATAAAGCACAACTTAAAGGAAAGAAACATAATGCACATGAAAAATTACATGTCGACCAATAAAAAGTTTAAAAATAATTTAAAATATCAAAAGTAATCAAATGGATATCTCAGTCGAATGGATTGAGAAATTATGGTACATTAACATAATGGAATATCATGCAACATGCAGGAGCATTGATTTTGTAAATTATTACCAAACTTGACAGGGACTGGAGAGCATTAAGCTGAGTGAACTATGTCAGTCCCATAAGGACAAAAACTGTATAAAACCATTATTGTAGAATGAGTATGAGGATCCAAGGTTATGGAGGATGGAAGCAGAGGCGTGAAGGATGAGCAGGGTTTGGGTTGGGGTTAATCATAGGCTCACACAATCTGAAGGCCAGGTGGAGGAAATATCTACTGTGAAAAACAATGTATTTGAACTTCGTAAAAAAAATCAGGATAAAATAAAATAAACATCTTCAAAAAAACAGAACAAAACAAATTATCTCAAAACCTACTACACAGCTATAATAACCAAAACAACATGGTATTGGTACGATGACAGACACACATATAAATGAAACAGAATCAAGAACCCAGGGATTAATCCGTAGTTTACCGGTATTGTCAAAGAAACAAAACCTATCATATGGAGGAATGACGACTTCTTCAATAAATGGTGCTAGCAAAAGTGGCTTGCTACCTGTATAAAACTGAAACAGGATCCATATTTCACACCATACACAAAAATTAACTCAAGGTGGATCAGAGACCTAATGGTAAAGCTCAAAACCAGAAAGATCATAAGAGACAAAATAGGACAGATATTAGAGGACTTAGCCTATGGTATAAATAGGCAGATAAATACTTCAAGAATTGTCATCAAGGACAGAATTACATCAGTGAATGGAATCTTTTAAAAATTAAGTCCCTGTGTGCATCAAAACCTGTTTTCATGATAGAGATCACATCACACCAGAATAAGATGACATAAAAATCAATGATATTGAAATACTATGAAAGCTATACTCAGATAAATTAAAAAACCTAGAGGAAAGGGATAAATTTCTTGAAACTCATGCCCTAACCAGATTGATAATGACAGATATAGAACACTTGACTAGATCTATTAAAAAAAAAAGAAAGAAACTTTCGTTATAAGACTCTTGTCTGAGATGGCATTACCAATACTTGTTCCCACTCTGTAGGTTTGCTTTTCACTCTGTTGGAAAAATTTTTTTGACGCACACATGGATTTAATCTTTAGAAGGTCCCATGCATCAATTATATCCTCTTCAGATTGTGCGTTTCTGGTAGTACTTGGCAGTCTCTCTATACCTTGGACTAGTACTTCTTTTTTTTTACAGATTACTTCAGATTTTTGGACTAGTACTTCTAAGCTTGATCCCAGTTTTTCTATTACAAACATTATGGTTTTGGGCTTTACCCCAGGTGAGATTTGTACACACCAATGTTCATAGCAGCATTATTCACCTTTGCAAAAACATGGAAATAACCCAAATGTCCAACTACAAATGAATGGATTGAGGAATTATGGCACATTCACACAATGGAATACTATGTAGCATGTGGGAACAATGTTTTTGTAAATTATTACCTAACCTGGGTGGGACTGGAGAGCATTATACTTAGTGAAGTAACTCAGTCCCACAGGATAAATATTGTATAAAACCATTATTGTAGAATGAGTATAAGGATCCAAGAGAGGTGGGAGAGGGTGGATGCAGAGGGAATAGGATGTGCAGGGGGAGGGGAGATTAATCATGGGGTTGTACAATTTGATGGGTGGGAGTGTGAGGGAAATTCAAAGAATTCTTGAAAACAAAGTATTCAAATTTTGTCAATAAATTAGTTGTTTGTTGCCATTAAAAAAAAGAAGAAAAATTTGAAAAGATCATAAAAAGACTTTCCCATAAGAAAAGTCCTGGACCACATGGTTTCATAACTGAATTCTACCAAACATTCAGAGAGGATCTATCACCCCAATTCTACTTAAATTATTTAAAAAAACAATTGAAAAAAAATGAACACTCCCAGAGTCATTCTTTGATGCAAGCATAATTCTACTACCAAAATCAAGCAAAGATATTACCAAGAAAGAAAACTACAGACCAATATCTCTAATTAATATAGATGCAAAAATCCTTAAACAAAATCCTAGACAATAGAATCCAAAAGCACATCAAAAGAATAATTCACCATGACCAAGTGGGATTCGTAACATTTATGCAAGCATGGTTTAACATAAGAAAAATAATGCATGTAATTGACCATATTAACAAAGTAAATAATAAGAACCATATGATCTTAAGCATTTGACAATATCCAACACCCCTTCCACATTAAGAAACTTAGCAAAATTGAAGTAGAAAGACATTTCCTCAATATAGTGAAAAGTATATATGCAAAACCAAGAGCCAATATCATTCTCAATGGAGAAAGACTAAAAGCATTTTTCTTGTGAACAGGACCCAGACAAGGATG
>NW_006400200.1:809047-810256 GCF_000299155.1 Elephantulus edwardii | reverse complement strand
TAGCTACCCTGCTTGATAAATAATGCATGCTTAACCATGAGGAGTTGAAATGTAATATTGACAACATCTTGGAATTTGAGATAATAAAATGAAATTTAAAAACAGAGGTTTAATGACTTCTGCACAACTCAAGCCATGTAATAATTTTATTGTATATCATTAATTGACAGTTTTCTTTTTCATAATTATAATAGCATAAGATTTTAACTATCAAACCATATTCAGTTTTCAAACTTCCAATTTTCCAAAATTGTTAATTTTCTGTGCCCCAAGCATCCACTTTAAAATTCACTGAGGTATAGGAAAAGATAATTTTCCTTCTCTGTATATAGCTCTTCTAACTAACATTAATTTCTCTGATAAGTTTTTTTTCCAAAATTATTCAATATAACCTGAACCTCAAGGTTAACAAATCAGTATATTTTAAATCCTCAGGGATGCAAATATAGAGAACCTGTACTCTTCATACCGATTAATGAGATTATTTTTAGAGTTCTTGAAATTTGAATGACATGAGTTGATGAGAACACTCATCTTTTTCTCCATCCTTCTCTGTAGTATTTACCTTCCTGCATGTTTACATCTCTATATGCACCTATTTGTAAAAAGTATTACAACAGAGCAAAGAAATTCTAGAATAATATAATTTAAAACTTGCTGAAGATTATTTAAAATTGGCTGAAATAGTTGATTGATAGGGAATTGCCAGATATTCAAGCTGGATTTGGATAATGTGTAGACCTAAGAATGCCTTTGCTAATGCCAAGTGGATCTAGGTTGAGAGTAGACAATTCCAGAGAGTTGTTTACTTGTGTTTTATTGGCTATGCAAAGACATTTGACTGGATGGATCATATCAAATTATGATTAGTATTGAGAAAAATGGGAATCTGAGAAAATTATTTTTTTGTGCAAATCCTATACGTAGTCTGAAAAGCAGTTGTTCAAAGTGATAGTATATGGTTAAAAAATCAAGAAAGGCATGTGTCAAGTTTGTGTTTTTCCTTCCACCTATTTAATCTGTAAGCTGAGCAAAGCATTTGGAAAAACTGAATTATACCAAAAAGGATACAAAAGTGTGATATCAGCAGATGGTAAAAGTTTTCAAGTTTAACATAGGGATGTGCTTGTTTTCTCAGAGTACTGATTTAATAGGGATGGGCAAATCAGCAATTGACTATCTAAAGGAGAGATATTAGGGCATGGGACA
>NW_006400200.1:791581-804352 GCF_000299155.1 Elephantulus edwardii | reverse complement strand
CTGCAGAGAGCTGAAACAGGATATCTCACACCATACATAAAAGCTAACTTAAGGTAAATCAAAGACCTGGGAGTAAAGCTTAAAGCCGTAAAGTTCATAAGAGGCAAACTGGGATCAAGCTTAAAAGGCCTAGTCTATAGTATAAAGGGACTGCCAAATACAGCCAGAACTGCACAATCTGAAGAGGATAAAATTGACGAATGGAACCTTTTAAAGATAAAATCTCTGCTCATCAAAAACATTTTCCAACAGGGTGGAAAGAAAACCTGCCAACTGGGAACAAACATTTGGCCATACCATCTCAGAGAAGGGTCTTATAACCAAAGTTTACAGAATCCTACAGGGCCTCCACAAAAAATAGACTGATAATCCAATTATAAAATGGGCAAAGACTTGGAAAGAGACTTGTTGACAGAGGAGAACATTCAGAGGACCAACAGACACATGAAGAAATGCTCCAAATTACTGACAATAAGAGAGATGCAATTCAAAACCACAATGAAATACCATCTTACCCCAGTAGCAGTGGCAAAGTTTAGCAGGGCAATAAGTAATAAATGTTGAAGAGGATGTGGCTGTGGCAAGAGAGGAACTCTTATATATTGTTAGTGGGATTGTAAAATGGTACAACCATTCTGGAAGGCAATTTGGTGCTTCCTCAAAATGCTAAATATAGAAATTCCATATGACCCAGCTATTCCACTGGTTGGAATATACCCCGAGAAAATGAGAACTGAGGCACAGAGACTTGTACACCAATGTTCATAGTAAGGCACAAGAACATGGGAACAGTCCAAATGACCAACCACAATGAAAGCTGTTGACAACTTATGGTTACATTCACACAGGGAATACTATGCAGCATGTAGGAGCAATGATTTTATAAATTACTAACTAGCATGGGAGAAACTGGAGCGCATTCTACTAAATGACCTAACTCAATCTCATAAAGATAAATACTGCATAAGATCATTATTGTAGAATTAGTAGGAAGATCCAAGGAGGGGAGGGGAGTACTTAATCAAAGGGTCACACAATTTGATGAGTTAAGGTTGGGGTGGGTAAAGGAAAGGGAAAAGACCTGGTGTGAAAAACAGTGTATATGAACTTAATAAGTAAACAAATATAAAAATGTTTTTAAATTTTTTTTAAAAATTATATGGAGATAAGTCAAATCCCTGGAGTACACCCTTTTTTATTTTGAATCATGCAGTGTTTCGTTGCTCTGTTCTGAGGATTTCTCCTAATCCTACATTTTGTTGACTAACATAACTAAAATGCATCAAAAACTACTTGTGCTTTGCATTTTGTAATCTGATGCAGATACATAGGAGCCAGACCACAGGAACTTTACATAATACACATAATTTAAGAATTTACTTCCTTGACCAAATTGTGATAATAGACCTTGAATAAATTCAGTTCATCATGCTTAACTGATGAGCCCCACTAGAATACATCATTACTTCCTTTATCTCAGATAAAAAATTTGGGTGTTGTTTGTTTTATATGTATATATTTTTATAATAAGGGGTTCAGATATGTACACGCATAATCCAAAATAGTGGCCAGTCACTCTTCATCTTGGAGATTCTTAGAAACTTTAATAAGTCATGAAAGCTCAAAAATTTCAACTTTAAAATAGAAATAGCGAACACTTTGTAGGTAGCTCATAGTTATAGAATATATAATATTATTCATATTTAGAACTTTGGAGTGTGTTATGTAAATTAAATCTTCAATTGCTAATATATGGAAAGAACATTGCTCTAGCATGAAAATGTCACTGCTACACTGGCTTTTCTATGACCTAGCTACTTAAACTTTAAAAAGTCATTTGCTCTGTCTTGTTCTTATACATATCACTTTATTTTCTGTAAATGACTACGGACTATTATTTTTACAAAAATATTTCAAAGTCACTAAAATTTGGTCCAATGATCATTTTTCTCCTGACACAAAAATTGCCTAGAATATGATTCCAATGTACTTGTAAACCCATTCTCTGTAACATTAACTTTCTATTTAGTCATTATCTCTGCAAATATTTACATATTTCAATGACATGATCTCTTACATTACTTAATCACCAGAAAAAAAATCACTTATCATGCTGGTGTTGTTATGTGCTGATGACAAATTGAAACTGACTCAAAGCTGATCTTCTAGGGGGTTTTCAGATGCTGAAAAATGCATGGTAGAAGATGGACCAAGTTTCCCCCATGTCACAGCCAGTGGATTAAAACCATGTGCCTTTGGTTTGGAAGCAAAGCGTCTTCACACTAGGCCGCCTAGAGCAGAAATTACTTATGATATATGAAGAATAATTTAATCTCAGAACTATTGCAGAGAAGTACTACTAAAGTGTGTGCTATTTTTTAAAAATATTCAGCCACAGTAATTCTTATCAATAAGATTAGAGATATGAACCATTATTTAATTACATTTAACTCAAACTACACAAATGGGAAGATTAAACTAAACTACTATTTACCAGAAAATGGAAATTATTGAACAAGATCATATTCAAACAAAATACTGCTGAAGAGCATTAAAAAAAAACAAAAACAAACAAAAAAAATCTTGGGGAAGGGGGAATGATTAGAAGAGTATATAGAGAACTACTAGAAATTCATGCTGTATTTAGAAGAGGTTATAGCACCAAGGATATCCTTGTGGATGTCAGATAGATTCTGGCTGAAAGCAAAGAATATCAGAAGAATGCCTATTTTTGCTTCAGTGACCATGAGAAGGCATTTGATTGTGTTGAATGTAACAAATTATGGCTAATGCTGAGAAGAACGGGACTCTCATAAAACATAATTGTGCTCATGAGAAACCTATACCTACTACAAGAGGCTGTTGTGCAAATGGAACAAGGGAATAAATATTACATGGTATAAAATTAAGACATGTGTCAGGATTATAGCCTTCCTACATATCTATTCAATCTGTTTGCAGAGCAAACTATTCAAGAAGCTGGACTCTATAAGGAAGAATGTGGCATTAGGATTAGAGGGAAAATACATCAGTGACCTTTATTATGCAGATAGATTAAACAACCTTTCCTGCTGAAAGTGAGGAGGACTTGAAACTCTTGTTGCAGAAGATCAAAGACTACACTCTTCAAAATGTATTGCACTTCAACGTAAAAAAAAAAAAAACAAAAACACTCACCATTGGACCTAAAGGCAACATCATCATGATAGATGAAGAAATCATTGAAACTGTCAATTTCATTTTACTTGGGTCCATGATTAATACACTTGGTACCAGCAGCCAGGAGACAAATATTGAGAAAGTCTGTAGTCAGGGACCTCTCCAAATCATTGGGGAACAGTCTGGGGTCTGAACAGTGTTTATTCAGACCATGGTCTTTTTAATCACTTACTATGCTACTGAAAGCTGGATAATGAGTAAGGATGACTTCATGCCTTTGAAATGTGGTGTTGCAAAAAAATACTGAATATATTTCATGGACTACCAAAAAGAACAAACAGATATGTCATGGAGAAGGTACAACCTGTGCTTGCTTTGGCACATACACTAAAATTGGAGAAGGTGCAGCCAGAGTACTCCATGGAGGCAAAGATGATAAAGTTTCATCTCACGTATTTGACTATGCATAGACATTTGACTGTGTAGATCACAACAAATTGTGGCTAAGAATGGGAATCCTGAAATACTTAACTGTGATCACAAATAACCTATTCTGAAATAGGACAGGGCAAGGATATATTTCATAGTTTAAAAACAAGAAAGGAGTGCATCAGGGATGTATTCTTTCTCCATACCTTTTCAGTCTGTCTGTGGAATATATCATTTGGGAGGCTGGACTTTATGAAGAAGAATATAGCACCAGGATTGGAGGAAGACTCATCAACAGCCTGAACCATGAGCCTGAACTGTGCAAATAACACAAACTTTCTTGCTGAATCTGAGAACAACTTGAAGTGCTTGCTCCAGAAATTCAAGGACTAAAGTTTTTAATATGGACTGTATCTCAACATGAAAAAAAAAGAAGTTTCCACCATTGGTCCAATTTATCTCCATTATAACAGATGGAGAAGAGATTCAGGTTGTTAACAAATCATCTTGCTCAGATCCACAATCAACACTCTTGGCACCAAGAGTCATAAAATACCAAGACAAGTTGCTTTAGGAAAGTCTGGAGTCAAGGACCTCTTAAAAGTGCTAGAGATCAACAATGTCAGAATAGAGATTAAGGTGTGCCTGATCCAGGCCATAATCTTCTTAATTATTTGATAGGCTTTGAGAGCTAGACATGTACATTAAAAGGATGACAGAAGAAGAATGATTGCTTTTTAATTGTGGTGCTAGGTAAGAGTACTAAACGTACTATGGATTGCCAAGAGAACAAACAGCACTGTCCTACAGAGGGTGAAGACTGGTTGTTCCTTGGAGAAAAGGATTTTGAAGAAAAGGATTTTGAAACTCTATTTCACATACTTTGGACATATTGTCAGGAGGGAGTAGTACTTGGAGAAGGACATCATGCTTGGAAGGGTAGAGGGTCAGCACAGGAGAGGAAGACCCTGGACAAGATGAATTGATATAGTGACTGACAATGAAGGCAAGAGTGTTAGATGTCACTGTTGTTGTTAATGTTGTTAGGTACCATTGAGTCAAGTATGACTCATAGTGACCCTATGTACAACAGAACTGAGCCTTGTCCTATGCTGTGTCATCCTCACAACTTCTGACACACTAGAGTCCAATGTGTCAGTCATTGTGTCAATACAGCTAGTCAAGGGTCTTCCTCTCCTTCACTTTTTCTTTCTGAGAATTATGCCCCTCTCCAAGGAATAGCACATCCCAGTAACATGTACAAAGTGTGTGGGGTGAGGCTACATCATCTTTGCCTCCAAAGAGTACTGTTGCTGCACCCTTTCAAAAATTTATTTGTTTGTTCTTTTGGCCATCCATGGGACGTTAGTGCTCCTCTCCAACACCACAGCTCAAAGGTATTAATTTTCTTCTGTTATTCTTATTTACTGTCCAGCTCTCAGATACATAGCAAGAAGGGCCATGACCTGAATTACCTGATGTGCCTGAGACCCCGAAGTGTGTTAGAGATAGTGAGATTGGCTCAAGACAGGGCATAGTTCAGAACTATTGTTCCTACGGTGGCTTTGAGTCACAGGCCACTTGACTACATTTGACAACAATAACACATATTCATGTCACATTGTTAAGAGAGGCTATTTGTTGAAGAAGGACATGATGCTTGGGAAGGTGGAGGGATGGCAAAAGAGAGTAAACCTTTCAACCAAGTTGATTGACACAATGACTGTAGTTAATAGGATCACTATGAGTTGTACTCAACTTGATGGAACCTAACAACAACAACAATTCTTGACCTGATAAATTTAGGTCAATAGTATTTTAAGGGAAATATCTTTGATAACAAACGAAATTAAATCTTGGATATTTGTTCTCTTCTTTTTTGTCATATATACTTTACTTGAGCTACTGTAAAACAAAAAGTAGATAGGTCCAATGCTAGTTGCAGTTACAGGGATTGGTGAGAATAACCAGAGTAGCTCAGAAAATTGCTTGGAAGAGAGTGAAATGGAGCACTCAAGGAGTTACATGACAATATATTGATAATGTTGTTGTTGTTGTCATGTGCCGTGGAGTAATTTGTGACTCATAGCGACCCTATGTACAAGAACCCTAAACACTGTTCTATCCTGTGCCAACCTCGCTGTCTCAAACACATTCATTCCCACCACTCCACTCACAGAATCAATCCATCTCATCGAGGGTCTTCCTCTCCTGCGCCGTCCCTCCAATCTCCCAAACATGATGTCCCTCTCCAAGGACCAGTCCCTTCTTGACTTGGGCAACATGCCCAAAGTATGTCAGAAGAAGCTTCAGAATCCTTGACTCCAGGGAACATTCTGGCTTCACCCTCTCCAGGACAAACGTGTTTGTTCTCCTAGCAGTCCATATTCAACACTCTTCTCCAGCACCACAACTCAAAAGCATTGATTCTCTTTCTATCATCCTTATTCACTGTCCAACTCTCCGATGCACAGCACGTAATTGCAAAGACTATAGCCTGGATTAGTCTCCAGCCTGACGTCATTGCTCTCCAGTACTCTTGAGAGGTCCCTCACAGCTGATTTTCCCAATGCAATTAGTCTCCTGATTTCCTGGCTGCTGTTACCAAGAGTGTTGACTGTGGAGCCACGCAAACTAAAACTGTTAACGATCTCAATCTCTTCACCATCTATACTGATGCTGCCAATTGCCCAGTGGTGAGCATCTTTGTTTTCTTGATATTGAGCTTCAATCCATATTGAAGACTGCAGTCCTTGACCTTCTGCAGCAAGCACTTCAGGTGCTTCTCAGTTTCAGCGAACAGAGTTGTGTCATCTGCATAATGCAAGTTGTTGAGGATTCTTCCACCAATCCTGATGCCACATTCCTCCTCATACAGCCCAGTGTCTCAATATAAATGAAAATATCCAGAAAGGAAACAGAGCACTAAAACTGTCATGGAGCTCTCTGGTGGCTTACTGAGCTGTTCCTTGGAAGAAAGATATGCAATCTCCTTCTAAGATTTATTTTCTCTGAAAAGCCATTAAAGGTCAGCAGTGAATGGGTTCCTACTTCATTGTACACAGTCACAACAACAGTACTGCCATAGGGAGCTCTGGTGACTTAGTGTTATGGAGTTGTGCTGCCGACATAAAGACAGATGGTTTTCATTCCATCAGCTGCTCCACAAGAGAATGTTGGTCATCTTCTCTCATGTTATTTAAAGCCTGTGAAAATCTGCTGGATAGTCAGGTATGAGTCAGTTCTAACACTTTGGCACATAACAACAATATTTCTGTAAGGACTGTTAAAATTACAAGACAACAATAAATGAAGTCAAATGAAAAATGAAGCCCTAAGGGTGAATTTGATCCAGCATGGAAAAGAGACAGCAAAGAAATTGAGATACATGTATTATTCAAAGAAAATTGAACTAACTCGCAGACAATTTTGTTTTTTCTGTTTGCATGTGAATTTTCATCCAATAGCATCAAGTTTTGGTGAGACCTTTATTTTTAAAAAAAATCCTTCTCTGAATTATCACTAGTTTATTATTTGATTAAGGATTTTTCCATAATCTTATTTAAGAATTTAAAAAAAATTAGAATATCATTCTTACATATTCCATTCAGTAAATAATTACAAAGAAATCTGGGAAAAGAACAGATATGTTATTAAGTATGACTCATCACAACCCTTTGAATAATAGACCTGAACCCTGTTCTATTCTGTGCCACCCTCAACACTTCTGCCATTCATGAGCCCATTGCAGCACTCTGTCAATCCATCTGATAGAAGGACTTCCTCTTTCCCAGCCCTCCTCCTTTCCAAGGAAGATGTCCTTCTCCAAGAAATAACTCCTCTTAGCAACAAACCCAACTACATGAAGATCATGTTTGTTGTTATGTGTCATCAAGTTGCCTGTGACTCATACTGACCCTATGTACAGTAGCTCTGAAGTCTGCCCTATCCTGAGCCAATCTCACTGACTCTGACACATGTACTCCCATTGTCCCAGTTACTGTATGAGTCCATCTCACCTAGGGGTATTCCTCTCCTGTGCTGTCCCTCCACTCTTCCAAGTTTGTTGTCCTTCTCCATGAACCAATCCCACCTGGCCACATACCAAAAGTACATGAGAGAGAGCTTCAAAATCCCAACCTTCAGAAAGAAATGTGAGGCTCATCGGATACAAACAAACAAAAAACAAAAAAAAAACCCTGCTTCATTGAAGTTGGATACTTTGTAAATTTTATTTTTTCATATTACCACTTACTTATCACTGTTGTTGCCTGCCATTGAGTTGAAACCAACAAGTAGTTGATCCCCCAGTGAGTTTTCAGAGGCAGTAAATCATACTGGAGGAGATTGTTCATTCTTCTCCCACAGAGCTGCTGGTGGTCTCGAACTACATACCTTTGAGGGTTCAGCAAGGCTTCTTACCAGTAGATGACCAGATATTGCTTACTTATTACTAGAGCTTTCATTTCAAGGCATGTAAATATTTAAACAAAAATTAAAATAAAAAATATTTTAGTGTCAACGCTTCAAGAATCATCAGGGGGAAATGACACTTTTTTTCATCATAAAAAGAAGTTACAGTGAATGATATTAAAAGTTTAGAAGTGTGAATGTATTTGTTTAAAATGCAAACTATATGTATATGAAAATCTTTTTAACATATACCACAAAATTAGGAGAACTGTAAGATTTTGCTATTAGAGAGAGAGGTCATAATTTTTCACATGGGAGAATAACTGTCAGTGGCATTATTGTGATAGATTTTCATGTATAGACATATATATATATGACACACATATACACAGATACAAAATATAAATTCACCTAATATATATTACCTTGCAGATCATTCCCACAAAGTTAACTGTTCTTTAGCTTTTATAATTTTTGTGATTTTGTCATCTGACAAAAATCAGCCCAGGTTATCATTTAGTGGCATATTACAGCTACATTTTTAAGAACTTTATTTTAGAGTTAGAATAGAACATGGAGTACAGGAAATACTTGTTTGCCAAGAACAGAAATAAGTCATTTTATGTCCACCAAAAGCACTCCTTGTTATATTACTCATTTCAGGTTTCACATTCAGTCAAGGTCAAAGTATATATTCCCATATCACCTTTGGAAACTTTGTAGCAAGCCTTGGTATAAATTTACCTTTATTTTATGAACAGGTGATTTGTCATTCCTCTTAGCAAAAAGGAAAATGGTTTTTGGAGGTTTGATTATATGCTTTGATATATTTTTAACCTTTCCTGGGACCTTACCAAGCACATTACCATTTGTAAAGAAGTAACTGTTCTTGCAGTTTGCACAGCACAACCCACATCATTAAGCAGTAAATTGTCATATTGAACAACCATTTTAACCGATAGAAACTGAAGACAATTTACAGTATCATGAAATGAAGAAACAAAGGAGAAAGAAATGAAAGAAAGATGGTAGGGAGGGGAAAAGGAGTTAGGTGGTAGGAAAGGAGAAAGGTGAGAAGGGGTTATAAAATGGAAACTAAAATTGCAGATTGTTGTCATTAGGTTATTATTGTTATTAGGTTGTTATTTCAACACATGGCGACCCTGTGCAGTCCTGCAGTGCACTCAGATTTGCTGCTGTGTTTGAGCCCATTGCTGCATATGCTGTGTCAATACATCTTGTTGAGGATTTTCCTCTTTTAGCCTCTAGGGTGTTATTCCATTAACCTAACGGTGTTGTTTCTTTGACTGTTTGAATCCACCAGTAACTCAGTAGGAAAAAGATAGGCAATTTGTTTTTATGTGATTTACAGTCTCTAAAAACCAGATGGAACATCAACTATCAGTCAGATCTAACTGAACAGTAATGAGTTTGGTTGTATTTTTTTTTATTTTATCAACTCTGGTGACTGACACATTAGAAGATTTAAATTGCCTGCACAATAGTGAGAATATCAAGTATCAAGATAGCTGCTATTGCTATGTCCCATCGAGTTTACTATGGCTCATAGTGACCTAGTGAGCAAAGGACCTGAACCATCCGCTACCCTATGCCATCTGCATCGTATCTTGTTGTTTGTTGTTATGTGCCATCAAGTTGCTTGCGACTCATAGCGACCCTATGTACAAGAGCCCTAAACGCTGTTCTATCCTGTGCCAACCTTGCCATCTCTGACACACTCATTCCCACCACCCCAATCACAGAATTGATCCATCTCATCAAGGGTCTTCCTCTCCTTTGCCATCCCTCCACTCTCCCAAACATAATGTCCCTCTCTCATGACCAGTCCCTCCTTGCAACATGCCCAAAATATGTCAGATGAAGCTTCAGAATCCTTGGCTCCAAGGAGCACTCTGGCTTCACCCTCTCCAGGACAAACCTGTTTGTTCTTCTAGCAGTCCATGGTATATTCAACACTCTTCTCCAGCACCACAGCTCAAAGGCATCAATTCTGTTTCTATCATCCCTACTTACTGTCCAACTCTCCGACGCATAGCACGCAATTATGAAGATTATAGCCTGAAACAGGCACACCTTAGTCTCCAGCCTGATGCCGTTGCTCTTCAGTACTCTTGAGAGGTCCCTCATAGGTGACTTTCCCAATGCAATTCGTCTCTTGATTTCCTGGCTGCTGGTACCAAGAGTGTAAAAATTTATTAAAAGAGTTATTAAAAGAGTACTTTGCATTCCCTCTCCAAGGAGTACATAATTAGATTAAATAGAAAGATGTATAATTGAGCTTTCTTGTCATTTTGATATATTGACTATAAGCTAATTTTAATAATTAAACATAAATGGCAACTGTACACGCAGACCTCACCTGATGGTCTATATAGGAATCATAATGACTACATCTGTGGAAAGAATTGTCAGAGAATCTCAATATCCACCGTAAAAACTAGATCAGATGTTGACTGTGGAACAGACCATCAATTACTCATATGCAATTTCAAAATGAAGCTAAAGAAAATAAAATCAAATCCACAAGAATCAGATTTTTTTAATAGAAATAGATCTCTTAAAAAAATGTGTTTATTGTCGAATCAATTCCGGCTAGCACAGGAGATGTTTGTCCCTCCTTCTCCAGCAGAGCATCTGGTGGAGTCAAACCATGCACCTTTGGATTGCAGTGCATCTTCTTGTCACTGGGCCCCCAGAGCTCCCTAAGAACCAAAATTTGACCATGAGTCTATCCCACCTGAATCAAAAAAAGCAACCTCAGTAAGAGGTTTCAGGCCTTGAACTAATGCGTTAAGGCCAGATGAGCTGTGGGAGGATATCAAGAATATCATTCATGAAGAATACAAAAAGTCATTGCAAAGACAAAGGAAGAAGAAAAGACTAAGATGGATGTCGGGAAAGACTCTGAATATTACACGACAGCACTGATAAGCCAAAGCAAAGGGAAGAAATCTGGAGCTGAACAGAAGATTTCAAAGGGTAGCAAGGGGGAAAAACCACAGTATTACCATGACATGTGCAAAGAGCTGGAGTTAGAAAATGAAAAGAGATGAACTTACTTAGCATTTCTCTACTCGCCTGAAGGAATAGAAGAACAAATTTAAGCCTTGAGTTGCAATACTAAGGGATATATATTATGGGCAGGATGTTGAATGATTCAGGAAGCATCACTAGAAGACAGAAAGAGTACACAGAGAAATTATACTAAAAAGAATTGCTGATACAGAAGAATTTCAAGAAATAGCATAAGATCAAGAAGCAGTTTTGATGAAGGAGGAGGTTCAAGCTGATCTGGAGGAACTAGCATAAAACAAGGCCCCAGTAATGGAGGGAATACCAATTGACGTTTTTTAACAAACAGATGTAGCCCTGGAAGTGCTCACTAGGCTGTGCCAAGAAGTCTGAAGGACAACTATTTGGTCAACTGACTGGAAGGGATCCATTTTTATTCTTATTCTGAAAAAGGTGCTCCAACAAAGTGTAGAAATTATCAAATGATATCACTCATACCACACACAAATAAAATCCTGCTGAAAACCATCCAAAAATGACTGAAACAGTACATTGACAGAGAATTACAAGAAGTACAAGCTGAGTTTAGAAGAGGCTGTAGCACCAGGGATATCATTAAAAATATCAGATGAATCTTGACTGAAAGCAGAAAGTATCAGAGAAATGTATACCTTCATTGACTATGCGATAGCATTTGACTGCATGGTTCACAGCAAATTGTGGCTAACCTTAAGAAGAATAGAAATCACAGAACAATTGACTGTGTTCATGTGAAATCTATACTTGGACCAGGAGGCAGTCTTCAGAATAGAACAAGGAGACAGCAGGGTTCAAAATAAGGAAAGGAGTGTGTCAAGGATGTGTGCTGTCTCCATAGCTTTTCAATCTATTATACAGAATGAACTAGTCAGGAGGCTGGACTTTATGAAGAGGAATGTGGCAGCAAGATTGGAGGAAGACTCAGCAACAACTTACATTATGAAGATGACACATCTTGCTTGCTGAAACTGAGGAGAATCTGAAGTGTTTGCTGCTGAGGGCCAAGAAACATAGTCTACAATAGGAATTGAAGCTAAACATCAAGAAAATGAAGATTTTTTTTTTCCATCATGATAGAGCTTGCTTGGTTCTACTATCAACACTCTGGGCACCAGCAGTTAGGATATCAAAAGACAAATTCATTAGGAAAATCTGCTGCCAGAGACCTCTCCAGAATGTGAAAAGCACTGATGAAAAAGCACTTAAGTGTATCTGATACAACATAACAGCATTAGATAACAGAAAAGATCACTAAGAAAATTTATAAATAATATTTTCACTTCTGCTGTTTAAAACTCTCTATAGCTTTGAAAAAAATTGACTTAGAGACTAAAATACTAAAAATCTGAACAGGGTCTTCTCAGTCCTTTATAGACGATGTAAAAGGAAAAAAAATCCAAACTCTCCCCACAAAAACAAACAAACAAACTCAAAGAACAAGCATGAAGAGTTTTCATAAGAGTGAATTTTTATGTTACTAATGGAAAATGTTTTACAATTTCAAGATATTTTCAGCTTACATAACTGAAAAGTCTAAGAAAGGGTAAAAAATGGGTGTAATATGACCCAAAGATCATTGAGAGTTCCATTTTTAATTCATAATAATTTTTTTCTTTTTTTTTCTATAATTATATTTTATTAATTTTCATAAACATTTACAGAGATTTTGGGCTTCCACTCATTCATTGTTGCACTATT
>NW_006400200.1:786921-789176 GCF_000299155.1 Elephantulus edwardii | reverse complement strand
GTTCTTAAAGGGAATGCCTTTAACCTCTCTCCATTAAGAACAATGTTGGCTCTTGGGTTTTCATAGATACTTTTTACTATGGTGAAGAAATTCCCCTCTAATCCTATTTTGCTGAGTGCATAATAATTTTCTCAACCCTTCTTTCCTGTATGTGTCAAGGACACCCTGGGTCTGTCTACATGATCGTAAAAGTAGTTATCATAATTACAGGTTTCTATACTGTCTTTATGTATGGAGAAGGATTAAAATTATTTTCCATAGATCAATAGTATCAGTATAACCCAGGAGCTTAGAAAAAAAATTCAAATTCTGAGTAATTTTTCAGGTAATTTAAACAAGAATTTGTTTCTGTGCCCTTATTCAAACTAAGAATTCCTGCTGAAGCCAAGAATCTTTGTCTTTAAAATTTCTTGTACATACAAAATGATGAAATGCACTCTTCCAAAGCAGTACTTTCTGACCTGGTTGCACTTTAGTATAACCTCAGAGATATTGTAGAACAATATGGTTCCTTGAGTCTCATTCTAGAGATTTCTTTCATTGGTCAGAGGTGGGAACTAGTCACTACTGCTATAAACAATCCTTGTCTTAATTATTTCAATTTACAGTCAAGAAAATAACATAGTCCTCTTGATGATATAGATAGAAGTTTTCCTATCTTAAGGAGTGCCTGGTTAGCACAAACTATTAAGCATTAACTATTAGCAAAAAGGAAAGTTGTTTGCATCTACCCAGAGGTACTTCAGAAGACAGAAAATAAACTCGAGATACACTTCGTAGAGGTCACAGTCTTGAGAACTCATTAATGTAGTTTTACTTCAAACAGAGTCAAATTGACTTGAAGAAATTGATTTAGATAAATAACAGTTCCCAGAGACAGGTTAAAATCTAAGTTACCAAGATATATCTGTGAGTAATTACATAAAATATAAATTTCACTCTTGGCTATTCAGTCTTCAAATCTAAACATAAGTAATACATGAACATCATGATCAGCATATAAACATGTCAGTCTGTTCAAACCTGTCCATGATTGTTCGCTTCAAATCTGTCATTCTATTAATACATAAAAAGCAAAGAGTGCCTCCAAATGATAAACTGACATGACATTTTAAAAGAATAGATAATAAAACAAAACAAAAAATGAATAATCAAAAAATAAAATGGAGCGATGGCGGCCGAGCAGGGCCGGCTTTGGAGGTGGCTGCGGCTACGGCCGGAGACAGCAATGGTGGCAGTAGCGGTGAGTGGCGGGGGCCTGTGACCGGGAGCCATCCCCGGACCCGGGCATCATGAGCCAAGGCCCCCCGGCAGGGGAGAACAGCGAGCCCGAAGCAAAGGTCCTCCACACTAAACGGCTTTACCGGGCTGTGGTGGAGGCTGTGCATCGACTTGACCTTATCCTTTGCAACAAAACTGCTTATCAAGAAGTGTTCAAACCAGAGAATATTAGCCTAAGGAACAAGTTGCGTGAGCTCTGCGTCAAGCTTATGTTCCTGCACCCAGTGAACTATGGCAGGAAGGCTGAGGAGCTGCTATGGAGAAAGGTGTACTATGAAGTTATCCAACTGATTAAGACCAACAAAAAGCACATTCATAGCCGGAGTACCTTGGAATGTGCATACAGGACACACCTGGTTGCTGATATTGGCTTCTATCAGCATCTCCTCCTCTATATCCAGTCCCACTACCAGCTTGAACTGCAATGCTGCATCGACTGGACCCATGTCACCGACCCCCTCATAGGATGCAAGAAGCCAGTGTCTGCCACAGGGAAGGAGATGGATTGGGCACAGATGGCATGCCACCGATGTCTAGTGTACCTGGGGGATTTGTCACGATCTCAGAATGAATTAGCTGGCATCGATACTGAGCTGTTAGCTGAGAGATTTTACTATCAAGCTCTGTCAGTCGCTCCCCAGATTGGAATGCCCTTCAACCAGCTGGGTACCCTTGCAGGCAGCAAGTACTATAATGTGGAAGCCATGTATTGCTACCTGCGCTGCATTCAGTCAGAAGTGTCTTTTGAGGGAGCTTATGGGAACCTTAAGCGGCTCTATGATAAAGCAGCCAAAATGTATCACCAGCTGAAGAAGTGTGAGACTCGGAAACTCTCTCCCAGCAAGAAACGATGTAAAGACATTAAGAGGTTGCTGGTGAATTTCATGTATCTACAAAGTCTCCTGCAGCCCAAGAGCAGCTCAGTGGACTCAGAGCTGACGTCACTTTGCCAGTCAGTCCTGGAGGACTTTAAC
>NW_006400200.1:782591-783376 GCF_000299155.1 Elephantulus edwardii | reverse complement strand
AAAAAAAAAAAGAAAAAAGAAAATGAGTCAACAAAGGTAAGAAATACAGCAAATGACTAATAAATTATAAGGCTGGAGATGTAAAGCAAATCAAACATTAATAAACTTATATTAAGAACTAGCCGACCATGGAAATGTTAACATTTCAATATTGCTCTGTAAATTGACTATATGTATAAAACCAGGAAATCTTGTATGACAAAAACTAAGAAGATGTCATAGAGGAAATGACAGACAACAAACATTCATATCAATACAAGCCCCAGAAATATTTAATTGACAAGACGAAAGAAGAAATTTTAGAAGGTGACCCAATTTTAGAAAGATGTTTGACAATTTACCAAAACATGAAAGACTGCCTAACTCTGTATTATATGTACATTATACCATAAGCAAAAGTTAAACAATGCTTACTTTACTTTTGGTAAGTTTTCTACAGAGAAATAAAGCATTGAATTTATTCATGTTTATAAATTTTAAATTGTAGTGTAATAAATGTTAGTTTCTCTTCTTATTATAACTGACATTAAAAAGAGAGTATGAGGGAAATGGGAAGGATCTTTTGTGAAAAACAAGTTATTCAAACTTTTTAAATAAATCAGTATAAAATTTAAAAAAAAAGAAACCAAAAACCTTAAAAAAAGAGAGTAACACAGTTTTTAGTATTTTGACAAAAATATTTAAAGGTCATAGAACAGTTGCAATTTTCCTAGTAAATTGTTTATTCACATTGCTTCTTGTGGGTTTAGAATGCACAGTTATTCTTTTTTTTTCTATATTTTATT
>NW_006400200.1:780637-781395 GCF_000299155.1 Elephantulus edwardii | reverse complement strand
TCTTCTAGCAGTCCATGGTATATTCAATACTCTTGAATGCACAGTTATTCTTATAGTCTTCAATACCAGGCAAAGAAAAGACTGCATGTATTTATAATCTCCCAGCCAAAGTAAATCAAACATACTCTCAATAAATCAATTCACAGGAACACTATAGAACGGAGTAGAATTTTTGGGTAAGGCTTCCAAGGCTGTAAATTTTTATAAAAGCATATACTTTATAACCATTGACTTTTTGGTCATATTCCATAATGCTTTAAGCTTTGTATAACCAGGTTTCTCGCATATTACAGAAGTTGTGATTAAGTTGAAAAACCACTTATCTAGAGCAGCATCTCTCAAAACATGGTCCCTTCACCTCTAACAACAGAACAAATAGCTAATAACGTATTAAAATTGTGATGAATCAGTTTCTACCTAGAATAAAGTGTGCCCTAGTTATCTGTGGTTTATTTGACAAGCCCTCCAAGAGACGGTGAGTCTGTACTATGTTAAAGAGGATGAACCACTCATCCAGGGGACAAGCTACATTTCTTCCCCAGGAATCAAACAGAAATTGCCTTTCTCAATATTCTGGTAGTAGTGTCCTCTTAACTCCTGTTAGTCATACAAGTCCTCATTTCAAGTGCCATGCCATTGTTAAGGAAACGAAAAAGAAAATGATAGCTAGGAAAAAATCAAAATGTTGACCCAAATCTTCCTTTAAAAAAGCTTCCACAAGTTCTTAAGAGGGAAAGTTTGTTTACAAATTTAAAAAT
>NW_006400200.1:776988-778032 GCF_000299155.1 Elephantulus edwardii | reverse complement strand
ACGGGGTTGTACAATTTGACGACGGGTGAGGAGGTGAGAGAAATTGGAAGAATCGGGGGTGAAGAACAATGTCTTTGAATCTTGGAAATAAACTGATATAATAAAAACATTTAAGAAGAAACATATATGCACCCCAAGTCACCATTTTCAAGTTAATCTCCTGAAAAATGTACACTCCTTGAAGAGATGGTGTTGAGAGAGGATTATGTAAATTACTAAGCTGCTAATGAAACGCTCTGATTGATTGAGAAGGACTCTTATCTTCCTATTGATAACAACTGTGATATCGTTAAAACGTCATCATAGAGAGAAATAGGATGTGATTCTCTGCCTTATAAAAGGACACTCGGCGACTCATTTCCTTCCAGTTCTGAAAGGACTGTGTTGCTGGGACACTGGTGTATCTGGAGATTCTGAAAGCTACTGGTTCAGTCATAGAAGACGTGATCTCCCCAGTAGCTTCTACCTCCACTTTTGGCATATTACTCAGGGCAAAGTTGGATGTGATACTCCCCCTTATAAAAGGGCACGCAGGGCCCCATTTCATTCATCTTCCGAGAGGACTGAGTTGCTGAGACACTGCTGTATCTGGAGCCTTCTGAAAGCTACTGCTTCACTTCTGGAGGACGTGATCCCACAAGTGGCTTCTCCAGCCACTTTTGGCTTATTCTTTAGGAAAATGGACATCACGGAGGACTTCCAAAAGGAAATCACTTGCTCAATCTGTTTGGGCTACCTTAAGGATCCAGTCATATTAGGTTGTGTCCACACATTCTGTCGTCCTTGCGTTGACTTTGCCTGTGAAAAAGGCCTAATTTGCCCCCTGTGCAGGGAAGTCTTAAAGGTGGCAGACATCACCCCCAATGTTCTTGTGGAGGACCTGGTGTCCCTGGCCACACAATCCAGTCTTGGGAAATTCCCGAGTGCTGAGGAACACCTCTGTGAGACACATAAGAAGCCAAAGAAGCTCTTCTGTGAAAAGAGAAAGACACTGTTGTGTTTGCTCTGCTCTAAAACTCAGAAGCACGAAGCTCACAGACACTC
>NW_006400200.1:775793-776793 GCF_000299155.1 Elephantulus edwardii | reverse complement strand
GTCTGTTGTTCAGGAGCAAGTCCGTGCAGCTGCACATGCCTGAGCCGGTAAACCCAGTATACCGTGCAATCCCCATCCCTGGCCTGGTGTCCAGGTGCAACAAATTTCGAGTTGAAATTTCCTTCAATAATGAAATAAGCAATCTCGATTTCATGATGTTTAAAAATGTACAAAGTTTGAAGTTAGGATGTGATCCTCAAGACGCAACTTTTTCTTCTGGAATATCTGCATTTGTTGCTGCCTGGGGATCACAAGTCTTCACCTCTGGAAAGCAATACTGGGAAGTAGATGTGGACAAGTCTTTGGACTGGGCTGTAGGAGTGTGTCGACACGGACAGCCACCGAAGAATGGCCCTGTAACCTTGAAGGAGGATGTGTTTCTTCTTTTCCATGTGAAGGAAATTCATTGCCACACTCTCTTGACAAGTCCTCCACCGACTTTTCACTATACAGAGGAAACACTGGAAAGGGTTGGTGTATATGTTGATTTTGATTGTGGCAGTGTGAGTTTTGTGAATGTGGCCAAAAGTTCCCTTCTATGGAGATACCCAGATAACTCTTTTAACTGGCCACTCACACCTTTTTATTGCACTTGGCATACATGATCGTGGGCTACTTTGGAATCCGGCAACTCCAAGTTTGAGAAAGCCTATGCCAATGAGACCTGATCAGTCACGTATTTTTCTCTTTATCAGTAGTTCTTCTTTAATGTAACCAAGTTACTGTAACAGAATTAAATAGGTAGCAAGTGTGCAAACTAAAATTGTGTCACTTTCAAACAAAAAAAAAACAAAAAAGAAAAGAAAAAAAGAAAAAGAAAAAAGACAAACTGGGGTCAAGCTTAGAAGCACTAGTCCGAGGTATAGAGACGCTGCCAGGGAACGGTGCGGAAACAGAGAAATGAGGATGCGTGGGGGTGAATAGGTAGGGACTAATCACGGGGTTGTACAATTTGACGACGGGTGAGGAGGTGAGAGAAATTGGAAGAATCGGGGGTGAA
>NW_006400200.1:768486-775693 GCF_000299155.1 Elephantulus edwardii | reverse complement strand
ACTGCTGATACCAACAGTATTAATTGTGGATACAAGCAGGATGAAGCTATTGACAGTTTCAATCTCCTCTCTATCCATAATTATGTTGCCTACTGGGCCAGTGTAAAAATCTTTGTCTTCTTGACATTGATCTTCAATCCATACTGAAGGCTGTATCCCTTGATTTTCTGCAACAAGTGCTTCAAGTCCTCCTCACTTTCAGAAAGCAAAGTTGTGTCATCTGCATAGCACAGAAAACTGATGAATTTTCCTACCGTTCTGATGCCCCACTCTTCACATAGCCCAGCTTCTCAGATAATTCACCCAGAATATAGTCTCCATGGACTGGGCCCTCCTTGCAACATGCCCAAAATATGTCAGAAAGAGCTTCAATATTTTTGCCTCCATGGAGAAGTCTGGTTTCACCCTATGTCAGACAGAGCTTCAATATTTTTGCCTCCATGGAGAAGTCTGGTTTCACCCTTTCAAGGATGAACCTGTTCTTCTAGCAGTCCATGGTATATTCAATACTCTTCTCCAGCACCACAGTTCAAAGGCATCAACACTCTTTCTATCATCCCTAGTCATTGTCCAGCTTTCTGATGTATAACACATAATTGTAAAGACCATGGTGTGGATCAGCCACACCTTGGTCTCCAGACTGACATCATTGCTCCTCAGTACTCTGGAGATGTTCCTGACAGCAGACTTTCCCAATGCAATTAATCTTTTTTACTTCCTGGATGCTGGTACTGAGAGTATTGATTGTGGAGGTAAGCAAACTGAAGCTGTTAGCAATCTCAATCTCTTCACAATCTATCATGATTCTGCCTATTGGCTGTAGTGAGAATCTTTGTTTTCTTGATGCTGAGCTTTGAGCTTCAATCCATATTGAAGGCTTTAATCCTTGATGCTCTGCAGCAAGTACTTCAGGTCTTCCTCAGTTCAGCAAGCAAGATTGTGTCATCTGCCTAACACAGGTTGTTGATAAGTCTTTATCCTAACCTGACGCCAGCCTCCTGAGTGATCTGTTCCACATATATGTTGAAAAGGTATGGAGATAGGAAGCATCTCTGAAGTACACTTTTCCCAATTTTGAACCATGTAGTGTTTCCTTGCTTTGTACTGACAACTGCCTCGTTGTCTAAGTGTAGGTTTTGCATAAATACAATCTAGTGTTCTGGGATTCCCATTTTTTTCAAAATTAGTCATGGTTTGTTGTGATCCACACAGTCAAATGTCTTTGCATAGTCAATAAAACACAGACATTCCTCTGGTGCTCTCTGCTTTCAGCCACGATCCATCTAACATTAGCTATAATATCACTAGTACCATGGCCTATTCTAAATCCAGCCTGCATATCTGGCAAATGTACTGCTCCCGTCGTTTCTGGATAATTCTCAGCAGAAACTTTCTTGCATGTGATATTAATGATATTGTTTAATAATTTCTATACTCTGTCATAATGCAAACTGATAAAATGTAATAGTTATGTTTCATTTAAAAATATGGTTCCGGACACAATCAAATGAAAAGATTTCCTGTACATCCACACAGAAACATTTTAGTCTGTAAAATGTGATACTGAATATTTTTTCTCAATACAAATAAGAGTTGTTTCACTGGGTTTAAGACATAAATAGATAAGACGCATTTGAAAGATGCTGCAAATGATCTCTACTATATAAACTAAACATAGTATAATTATTGTTATAGCTTTTAGCATGATATATGAATAGTTTCTCCTAAGAACACCCATGAAGATATTTCAAGGTTGTTACTTAAGTCATGATCATAAAACTTGCATGAGCTTAAGAACTGTGTTTGAATATTCAAGTAGGCAATTCCTTCTGCAAAGCAGGGAATATTTCTCACGTACACCTTGACCCTTCAGGTTTTATCATTACTTACCCTGACTTAACAATGGTGCAACAATAGCCATCAATCTCTTATGCTAAGTTTCTCATGTCAAAGCCAAATAAAACAAAAAGATAAATAATTCCAAAAATATTAACTGTCTTTATTATTGGCAAACTACTTCAAATAATACAAATCTATTCCTAACTTTATCACAGCCACATAAATATTTACCTGATGAGTATATTTTCCTACTTTAAAATGAAAACCCAGATAGCTTTGTTTGCTGATGGTATAATGCAAGTAGAATGTTCCTTCAAGCAAAATAATTATCACTTGTTTGTTTTTCAAAAACTAGTATAAAGTAGGAGCACTTGTTCCATTTTTAAGCTGTAATACACTTTCTCACTTATCAAGGGTATATAATAAAGAAAGAAAGAAGGCAGAATCATAGGAATAGGTTTTAACTCATTCCTAAAACAAAGGGAAAACAAGACAAACATATATTAAACAATGGTATGAGAGCAGACATGGGAAAGATACAAGGCATAGGAAAGAAATGAAGTAAGCATTGTTACTACCCAACTCACTACATGGAGAGAGTTTCCAACCTAATGTGCAGTGTCAAACTTCATCTCATATATTTTAGGCAAGTTATCTAGAAGAGATAGCTTCTAGAGATGTACATCATACTCAGAAAAACTATAGGATCAAAGAGAGGAAAGGCCTTAATGAGATGGAGTGACACAGTGACTGCAATAATGGGTGAAAGCACTGGAGAGATTGTGTGAATGATACAGGACTGGGCAGGATTGTGTTCTGTTGTGCATAGGATTGATATGATTCAGAACCAACTTGATGGTAGATAACAAAAACAACTAATAATCTGGCAAGGTGAATCTGGGAACTCAGAAAACCCAATGCAGGAACAGTTCATAAAGCAGAGAAACTGAAAGTCCTTGGAGAAGTCAAAAAGAGAAGAAAGGAGTGTATATATCATTTGAGAAAGATTCCCCTTGAGCTTTTAAGACTTTTAATACCTGTTGATGTTAGGTGCTGTCATGTTGAATGCAGCTCATAGTGACCCTGAGAACAACAGATCTGAACCTTTTAAGTCATCCTCATCATTTCTGAAATTCTTAAGTCAGTTGTTGCAGTCAATGTGTCAACCCATCTTGTAGAGAATTTTCCTCTCTTTTGCTGACCCTATGCCTTTCCAAGGAATAGCCTCTCCTAACATGCTCAAAGTATGTGAGACAAAATTTTATCATCTTTGCCTCCAAGGAGCATTCTGGCTGCACCTTCACCAAGACAAATCTGTTAGTATTTTTGCCAGTCCATGGGATATTCAGTGAGAGATAGGAAAAAAGATCAAGTAACTCATTCTCAAGAAGGAAAGGAAAGAATGAAAAAGGGAAAAAAGGAAAAGACATTTTACAATGAGAACAAGCTATTTGTCTTCTGAGATAGGGTAAAGTTGGTGCTTATCCAAAAACCTACTTCTAAGGCTTTAGGTTGGAGTGTGCTTACTGATAGCAATCACCTGGATCCACAGGAGTGGAAGTGGGAGGAAGGGGGAGAAATAGACATGTTTCTTCAGGGCTACACACCCATGTTTGGATGAGCAGGGAAGAATTGTTGACTTGAGGAGCAGAGAGTCATGAGGATCCCTGGCTTGTTGACTTGACTTGGCCCCATATGGAGTGAGGAGTCCAATACTTCTGGACAACAGAAAGAGGAGTGGATTTCTCAGTTTGCAGCTGATACCCATTAGAATTTAGCCATGGAAAGCTGGGAGTGAGTTGTGAACTAAGACAGATGTGTCATCCTAATGGCTTGTTCTGTACTGAACTTTGCTTATAGATGCAGACGCTCAAAATTTCCAAGTTGAACAGAGAATCCTTCAGCAAAAAAGACATGCTTGTTTCCTCAGTGTACTAATTTGATAGGGACGGGCAAATCATCAATTGGCTATCTAAAAGAGGGATATTAAGGCATGAGGCATGAAGTAGCTGCTTTACATGCTTCCACGAAAGTCCTTGGTGGGATTATTGGAAGGGGGGAAATATTTTATTTTTTTAAACCCAATAAAAAGGAACAAAAGATAATCTTAATAAAAGAATTTAAGGAACACAATGTACACACATGAAATATAATGTGTATGAAAGAGAAAATGATTAATATTTTCTAAAAGACACCTACTGAGTTCTTAAGATTATGCTTAAAGTGATACTAATGATACACAGGATATTTGTGACAACTGATTGGAGGTATTTGGCTGCTAATTGAAAAATTCAGTGCAAGAAATATGGGAAACCTCCCATTAAAGTTACAGCCTCCAAAAGCCAATGGAGGACCACTATGAGGCAAAATTGGCTCAAAGGTCATGGGGTTCTTTGGGAATTGTTGTTGTTGTTTGATCAAGTATGACTCATAGCAACCCTATGAATAAAAGATCCAAACCATGTTCCATCCTGAACCATCCTCACACTGCCTGATACATAAGAGCCCATAGTAGCAGTCACTGTGTCAATCCACCTAGTTGAGAGTCTTCCTTCCTTTGCTGACCCTCCACTATTCCTAGGATCATGTCCTTCTCCAAGGAAAAGCTACTCCTAGCAACATGCCCAAAATAAGCGAAGTGAAACATTATTATTATTACTAATTATTTCAATGAAAATTTACAGATACTTTGGATTTCCATTTATTCACTGTTGCACTTTTCTCCCTGCCCACCCCTCCTCTTCAGTTCATTCTACTCTTTGAAAAACAAAAGAAAAATTCTTTTATTGTTATACAATCCCTCCCCCAATCCACTCCACTATGCAGCCTTCATTCTGGACTCATGTCATGACAAGAATACCTAATCATATATACATTTTAAACAGTTCTCTCTCATTTGTTTTAATGCATTATACATTATTTATCCCATTTTTTCTTAGGCTCCCCACAACCCCTATGTCAGTCCTGTTTTACAACAGTGGCACTATTTGTATTTGTCCTTTTGTGACTGAGATATTTCACTCAACATAGTGTCCTCCAGGGTCATCCATTTTGAATAATATTGCATAAGTTCCTTGGTTTTCAGTGCAGCATAGTATTCCATTGTGTGAATATACCACAGTTTCTCTACCCATTCGTTTGTTGATGGGCACTTAGATTGTTTCCAACTCCTCGTTATTGTGAACAAAGCTGTGATAAACATGGGTGTGCATATATCTGCTTAAGTGGTGGTTATGGTGTCTTTGGGGTATATTCCAAGCAGTGGAATTGCTGGGTCAAATGGTATTTCTATTTGCAACTTTTTGAGAAAGTGCCATACTGTCTTACATAGTGGCTACAACATTTTACACTCCACCAACAGTGAATAAGGGTTCCAGTTTCTCCACAACCTTGTCAGCATTTGCTGTTTCTGTCTGTTAAATTTTGTTATTCTTACTGGGGTGAGATGATATTTCATAGTTGTTTTGACTTGCATCTCTCTTAGAACTAGGTATTTTGAAATCTCAAGCAAGATCCACACCTTACTCTCTACACAAAAAACCAATTCAAGGTGGATCATGGGCCTAGGGCTAAAATCAAGGACTATAAACTTTATTAAAGAAAAGCTTGGAAGAACTCTAGACATCCTAATCCACAACATCAACAGTCTTCCAAGCATCCTGAAAAATCTACAGCCAGGAGAGGATAAAATAGATAAATGGGACAGTCTAAGAATCAAATCCCTATGCACATCCAAAAACTTCTCCATCAGGGTGAAAAGGGAAGCCACATACTGGGAAAAAATATCTGTTAATGACATGTCAGATAAGGGACTTATATCTAGAATTTATAAAATACTCGAGCACCACCACAAGATAAACAACTCAATTGAAAAATGGACACAAGATATAAACAGAGACTTCACCAAAGAAGACATTCAGATGGCCAACGAACACATGAAGAAATGTTCAAAAAGCCTCATCATTCTTGCCTTCAGAAAGTACTCTGGCTGCACCTTCTCCAAGATATATCTGTTCATTCTGTTGGGCAGAAGTTATCAGAAAGACTATTGCCTGTATCAGATGCACCTTAGTTTATGTACTGTTTCAGCCATTTTTGAATGATCTTCAGCCACATTTCATTTACATGTGATATCAACGATATTGTTCAATAGTTTCCACATTCAGTTTAATCACCTTTCTTGGGAGGGGAAAAAAACATAGACCTCTTCCAATCCATTGGCCAGACAGCTGTTTTCCAGATTTCCTGGTATAGACTGGTGAGTGCATGCAAGGCTGCATCTATTAATTGAAACAAGTCAATTTATATCCTATTGATTCCTGGGACCTTATTTTTTGCCAATGCCTTCAATGTAACTTCTAAGTCCGCCTTCATTATCATTGGCTCCTGTTCATTTGGTATTTCCTGAAATACTTTTCGTGTCAATCGGTTCTTTTTGGTACAGTGATACTGTGTATTCCCTCCATATTCTCTTGATGCTTTCTGGATCATTCTATATATTGCCCATACTATCTTTCAGTATTGTGACATGAAGCTTAAATTTGTTTTTCGGTTCTTTCAGCTTGAGAAATTCA
The DNA here is from genome assembly GCF_000299155.1 of Elephantulus edwardii. Classification (NCBI taxonomy): domain Eukaryota; kingdom Metazoa; phylum Chordata; class Mammalia; order Macroscelidea; family Macroscelididae; genus Elephantulus; species Elephantulus edwardii. The sequence goes on along the minus strand of NW_006400200.1, from coordinate 769,280 downwards.
AAGCTAGCTCTTCCCTTTTTATTTTCCAATTCCAGCTCTCTGCACATTCTAATACTTTGCTTTGTCCTCTTAAGCTGCCCTTTGAAATCTTTAGTTCTTTTTCTTCAAAATGTTTTTCAGTGCAATCGTTATAGTCTCTTCTGCCATCCATTTTTATTTTTTCTTTCTCTCCCATTTTTGTAATGATCTTTTGCTTTCTTCATGGAAGATAGCATTGATATCATCCTACAATTCATCTGGTCTTCAGTCATTGGTGTTTAATGCCTCAAACCTATTTTTAAGATGATCTTGAAGTTCAGATGAAATTGATACAAGATCATATCTTGGTTCCTAAAAAACTCATTTTAATTTTTTTCAGCCTCAATTTGAACGTGCATTTAAATGCTATTTGAACACACAGACTTCCCCTAGCCTAGTTTTGACTGCTAATATTGAGCTTCTCCAACAATTTCTTCCACAAATAATGTCAATCTGATTCCTATGCTGCCCATCAGGTGAAGATCAATGTGTAAAGCCGTCATTAGTGTCTTTTTAAAAAGGTAATTGCAAAAAATAAAGCATTGTAAATACAAAATTCGATCATTTTCTCAAGTCCCTTTCTATCACCAAGCCCATATTTTCCAACTACTATTCCTTCTTCACTGTCTCCCACTTATGCATTCCAGTCACCAGTTATCATTAATGCTCCTTGATTGTTTGTTTGCTCAATTTTGGATTGTAAAATTTGGTAAAATTCTTAATTTCTTTCTCTTTGATTCTAGATGTAGGTGCAAATATTTGAAAAATAGTCATGT
>NW_006400200.1:756261-766981 GCF_000299155.1 Elephantulus edwardii | reverse complement strand
CATAAGAAGCCAAAGAAGCTCTTCTGTGAAAAGAGAAAGACACTGTTGTGTTTGCTCTGCTCTAAAACTCAGAAGCACGAAGCTCACAGACACTCCTCCGTTGAAAGCACAGTGAAAGAATACAGGGAGAAGCTCACCCAAGAAATGACATCATTAAGGAGAAAGATCAAAGAAAATGAGAGGAATCTCAGTGAGGAAATCAAGAAGAAGTACAGATGGATGTATTACATTCATGTCTACGCAATGATGATCCACGGAGACTTAGCTATAGAAGTTATTAAATAAAAAACCAACTCAGAGAGATTAAAAGACTAAAAAAACAGTGAGCCGGTCACCAGTGAGCTATGGGGCATCTTTAAGAAGGCAAATACATATTTACAATGGCTATAGAAAAAATATTTGAAGAAGTAGTCATCATTCCCCACCCCAATTTTGATGAAAACTAGAAAGCTATCAATTAATAAAGCTAAACAAATTATAATATTTTCTTGAGGATAAGATGGTGAGGGAAAAAGATAACATCAAGTCATTATCATTGTAAAATTGTTTCTAATCAATGATAAAGTAATTTTACAAGGATCCTCCAAAAAGGAAAAACTACATGCAGAGAAGATAGCCAACTTCTTACTGAAATTCTTGAAGATCTATATATCTATAAGCTATGCTGTTGTTGGTTATTTTTGTTGTTGATAAGTGCTGTTGAGTTGAGCTCATAGTGACCCTTTGAACAAAAGTTCTGAACCTTGTTCTATGACTATCATTGTTTCTCCAATGTTCATATAATTTCCAAAGGTATGTTGTTTTGGATGTGGATGCCAATCATGCTTCCAACCCTGTCTTTATCTGGAAGCTCTACCAAACACTGTCCATCTCTTCTGCTCTTAAAAAACGAATTGAAATGAGATAAAATGGAAGCTTTTTAAAAAACTAATACCGAAGAAAGGAAAAAAAGAGGAACACAGATCAGATGATACCTATACAATAAGTGACAGAAAAGTAACTCTAACAAAACAATAAATCCAATTACCAAAATAGATTGAAATAGCGAAAATAATCATTTTTTAAAGGGAATCTCTGGTGGCCGAGTGGGTACCTAAAGGCAAACAGCTTGAATCTTCCAACTGATCCACAGGAGACAGATAAGAAATCTCTCCTTTGGAAACAAACACTCTCTCTCTGTCTCTGTATATGGGTGGGTGGGTATTTGCACATTACACAGCAAGCAAACTTCTTTTACCACAGGGTTACAAATAGCCTATGCTTGGTTCAAAGATGGTTTCTGAGTGAACTTGTTTAAGTGTGTTTATATGGCCTTCTATAGTTTTGGCAATAATACAGTAGTCTGTATCAGATTCTTGAAAAAAAAAACCTTACTGTATACCTCTTCATAATTTGAGTCATAATTTCTCTTATTCCATTTATCAGTCAAGAAAACCCATCTGTCACATATTAGGGTATGTTCTAGTTTTTCTGTGTTAACAATGACTGAACTGAGCTCAATAAATTTAAAGTTCTGGTATTTTAAATGCTTTCAAACCTAGGAAACTCATCTTTCAGCAATTTTATGAAGCAATGCCCTGTTATGGTCCATGGAATTTTCACTGGCTAATGTTTGGAAATAGATCACAGGGACTTCCTTCCTCATCTTACTCTAGGAGTTCACCTAAAACTTGTCTACAGCAAGTGGCTCTGATTCTATTTGAAATATCAATAGCATATCATTTAACATCATAGCAGCAAAAATGCCACCAGGCTATGACAAACAGATGGCTGGTGGTATATAATGATAACACGGATAATTTATCAATAATGCATAATAATCTTACACAATTATACACCTAATAGCAGTTGTTATGTACCATTAAGGAAAAATTAATCCATAGTTGCCCTCCAGTAGGTTTTCAAAAACAGAAAATCACACGGGAGGAGAATGTCCAATTTTCTGCCACATAGCTGCTGAAGCTGTTTGCTGGTAGATTTGAACAACATGTCTTTGGGTTGACAGTAAAACTCCTTACCACAAAGACACCAGAGCTCTGCAATAGTAAAGCATTAAATACAAAGAGAGAGTGAGTCCTTAGGACATATTTATTAAACATATATCTGATAAAGGACTTGTACCTAGAGTCCACAAACTACCTCAATAAAAATAAAGCAAGCATGTTCAAAATGTGGACAGAAACTTCACCAAAGAAGATACATGACTGACAAATAAGCATATAAAAAGATGTTCAATACCATTAGTCATTCATTTACTTATTTACAGCTTTCAAATTTATTCTATTTCATAGTAACTATCAGGATTCTGAGGTTATAGATTTTAACAAGGGAAATATTGTTCATCTTTCTCCCTAGGAGGTGCTAGTGAATTTGAACCACTGCAGACAGGCTGTCTTTTCATTAACAACTAAACAAACAATGGAATATATCTCCAAGTTTCCTTATTAGTTATTGGGGTGGGGGGAGCAAGTTAAAGCCATCACATCTAAAACAGGAAAGGGTGATCATACCAAATATTGATGAGGATGATGTGAAGAAACGGGAATTCTTATGCATTATAACAAGTCACCAAGAACTGATGGAATACCAATTGATATATTTCATCAAATAGATGGAGTCTTGAATGTGCTCACTAGTCTATTCCAAGATATTTGAAAAATAATTAGTTAGCCAAATGACTGGAAGAGATCTGTATATGTTCTTACTCCCAAAGAAGGTGATCCATCAGAATATGGAAATTATTGAATAGTATCATTAATATCACATGCAAATAAAATTTTCCTGAAGGGTTTGTGGTTTTTTCCCCCCAAAGTAAACAGAACTGTTTTCTCGACAGGGAACAGCCATAAAATCAAACTGGATTTAGAAGAGGGTGTGACATAAAGGATATTATTACAGATATCAGATGGATCTTGGCTGAAAGGAGAAAATACCAGAAATATATTTATCTGTGTTTTACTGACTATGCAAAGACATTTAACTGTGTGAATCATAAAAATTATGGTTAACACTGAGAAAAATGGAAATTCCAGAAGACTTAATCATGCTTGTGTGAAATATACTTATACCAAGAAGCTGTGGTATCAACAGAGCAAGGGAACACTGCATGATTTAAAATCAGGAAGAGTGTATATCAAGATTGCATCCTTTCTCCATACCTATTCAATCTGTATACTAAGAAAACAATTCAAAAAGTTGGACTGTATAAAGAAAAACATGGCATCAGGAATGGAGAAAAAGTAATCAGAAAGTATATTATGAAGATGGCACAACTTTGCTTCCTAAAAGCAAAGAGAACTTGAATCACTTGCTATGGAAAGTAAAAAAATGTAACCTTTAATATTAATTACATCTACATACCAAGAAAAAAAATCCTCACCACTGATTCAATAGGAAACATTGTGACAGACTGAATATACTGACGTTATAAATTATTTCTTTTACTTGAATCCACAATCATAACTCATTATAACAGGAGTCAATAAATCAAAAGATGTGTTGCATTGAGAAAATCTGCTGTCAAGAACCTCTATGGGGTTCTAAGTAGTGACAATGTCAATTTAAAGATTAAACTGTACCTACTCCAAGCCATGATATTTTTAATTGCTGCTGAAAGTAAAAAAAAAAAGTGAATTGTGGTAATAGATGAATCAATGATTTTGGAGAAGAGTACAGAAGTCCTTCTTTACAGAAATGTCACACAAGGCAAGATGGGCCAAAATCACCACCACCACCAAAAAGAACTCAACAAAATGATAGGAATAAACCCTTCCTTGTCTTTCAATAATTATACTGAGTGTGAATGGTTTAAATGCACCACTGAAGAGGAAAAGGGGCATAAATTGCATTTTTAAAAAACAACAAACCATCAATATGTTGTCTACAAGAGACACCCCTGGAAAGTGAAGATAAAGAAAGACTAAACATAAAAGTGTGGAAAAAATATAGCAAAAACCGACAACCAGAAAAAAGCAGGAGTGGTGATATTAATCTCTGACAAAATAGATTTCAATGCAAAAACCATGACAAAGAACAAGAAATGTCACTATATAATGTTTAAAGGGCCAATAGAACAAGAGAACGCAACCATAATAAATATCTATACACCAAATGATAGACCTGCAAAATATATAAGCAAACATTAACAGAACTGAAAAGATAAATAGACAGCATCAGTAGTAGACTTCAATACACCATTCTCAAGAAAAGATAGAACAACCAGAAAGAAACTCAACAAAGATGCTGAAGAATTAAACCACACAACTAAACAACTTGTTCTCGTAGATATATATACAGACTAATGCTCCCCCCAAAAAAATGTGTAGTATACCCTCTTCTCCAAAGTACTTGAAACATTCTTTAGAAAAGATCACATTTTAAGTCACAAGGTGATAAATTAGAAAATATAGAAATAATACAAAGCATCTTCTTAGACCACAATGTGACAAAATTAAAAATTAAGAAGAAGAGGATAAAGGAGGGAAAAAAATAAAAATATTAATTTGGAAGCTGAATAACAACTTGCTTGAACACAAGTGGGTATTAAAAGAAAAAAAAATAAAATTAAAAAGTTTCTTGAAACAAATGACAATGAAAAAACAACTTACCAAAACCTTTGGGAAACAGACATCAGTTTATAGCAATAAGCAAACACATCAAAAGGCAACAATAAATTATAATTGACTCTCTAACCCAACACTTCCAACATATTAAAAAGGAATAGCTGCACACACACGTTTTCTGATTCAGAATGTAAGATAGTATATACATTTTGTGAAGAAAGTTTTGCAACTTCTTAAAAGATATAATTTCCCTGTAAAGTGCAGCCATTCTATTACCAGATATTACAAATATTTTTAATCTTTGTACCTGAATACTATGACACACAACTAGATAAACAAATTATGTTGCATTCATGTAACATTCACTAAGCAACAAAAAGAATATATTATTGGTTTCCCAAATAACGTATATAGAACTAGATACAGGGTTTCTAGGCAAAGCCCACTACTTTTCTGTCATTTGCCATACTCTGGTGATTTGATTGCTATGAATCTGTAACCTATGTTACTGGTACTTCAGATACCAGCAAGGGTACCGATGGTGTCAAGCTAGAGTAGTACATGAACAGGAAATGCTGGATTCAGAAGAGGACATGAAATAAGTAATATAATTACTAGTGCCAGGGAATTGTTACTAAAATAAAATTTAAAAATATGTAATTATATTTGATTGTGTGGGTCATCATAAATAGTGGATAGCATTGAGAAGAATGGGAATGTCAGAACATTTACTTGTGTTTATATAGAATCTGTACAAGGACCAAGAGGCAGTCAGTCATATTTACACAAAATTAGGGCAATTTGAAATTTGAAGCCAGGAAAGGAGTTTTTAAATTTCATATCTTTCTAATATGTATGCTGAGTGAATATTCTGAGAAGATAAACTATATGAGAAATGTAGTCTCAGTACCAGAAGATTCATTAATTATTGGTGACATAGAGATAATAAAGCCTTGTTTATAAAAATGCTGACTTGAAGTGTTCATTGATGAAGCTCACAAACTACAGTTTTAAGTAGAGATTATACTTTAACATAAAGTAACCACAAAACCCAACTCCTAGACTAATAAATATTATAACAAATGGAGAGAATATTGAGGTTTCCAGGGATTTAAATTTACTTGGGTTCAGAACCAATACTTATAGAAGTAGTAGCCAAGGAATCAAACAATGACCTACACTAGGTAAATCTGCTGTTAAAGACTTTTTTTCATAGTAAAGATCAATTATCCCACTTTAAAGATTAAAATTTAAGGAGTTCCTAACACAAGTCACAATATTTATAACTTCTTCATATGGATGAGCATAAAAGACAATTAATAATAAGGAAGACTAAAGGATAATTTATGTTTTGAACTGTGGTATTTCTAAGGAATACTGAATATGTCATGAACTGTCAAAAGAAAAACAACAACAAGATGTATTATTATAATTAGAGCCAGAGTTCATCTTAGAAGCAAGAAGGGTTAAGACTGCTTCACATACATTTAGCATGTTATTAAGAAGGGCCAGTCATCAGAAGAGGACATTATGCTTGGAAAAGTAGCTGGTGAGTGAAAGAAAAGTCGATCCTTAATCAGATGAATTGATCCAGTAAGTGCTAAAGTAGGTTTAAGCACGATAGAAATTGTGAAGATGGTGCAGGATTGGGTAGGGTTTTGTTCTGTTGAATAGTGTTGATATGCATTAGAGCTGACTCAGCTACACCTTATAATAGGATGAAAGTAGCCAAGGGAAAATAAATTATGCTACTAATAATACATTCTGGGAAATGAAAACGAATATATAATGACATAATGCAAAGGGATATCAGAGATACATCTTGTGTGGGTGAAGGATGCATTTATTAACTTCATTTCATTGGTGGACTCCGTGTGTGTGTGATATAAATTAAATAGGTATGGAGAAAGAATACAACCTTGATGCACTCCCTTCTAAATGTAAATCACACAGTGTTCCCCTGTTCTATTCACACAATAGCCTCCTGGTCCAGCTATAGATTCCAAATGAGCATAATTAAATTCTCTAGGACTTCCATTCTTCTCAATTATAGCCACAACTTGTTGTGATTCACACAGTCAATAAAGCACAAATAGACATTCTTCTGGTATTGTTTGCTTTCAAACAGAATCCATCTGAAATCAACAATCATATTCCTGGTGCCACGGTCTCTTCTAAATCTTGCTTGAACTTCTGGCAGTTCTCTATCTATGTACTGTTCTGGTAATTTTTGCATTATCTTCAACAGTATTTTGCTTGCATATGATATTAATGATACAGTTCAATAGTTTTCCATCCAGTCTGATCACTTTTCTTGAGAATGAGAACAAAAATTTACATTTTGAAAGTTAAATATAACATCTAATCGACACCTTGCATCTTCAATGTAGACAAAATTACCAGCTCAATTTCAAGTTGATCTTTCACAGTAATTTTTTTTTAATTCTTCTATGTCTAGGAATGATCTGATAGTTATTCCAATTATTTATGGTTTTGTTTCTTATTTAATAACTTGTTGAAGATGTGAACATTTTTATTATGAAATATTTTCATCCATTCATTTCCTTTTATTGCCACTTATGGAAGACACAATAATGACTGCCAAAGATATTCACACTTTAATATCTTAAAACAATGAATATGTTAAATTATACTTAAAGGTAAATTTAAAGTTTCAGTTATAATCAAAATTGCTAATTAGCTGACCTTAAGATAAAGAGGTGTTTCAATAAACTTAATATAAGTACAGGGACTTTAGAAATGGAAGAAGGAAGCTGAAGACAGGGAGCAGAAAAAGAGGTGTGATGATAGAAGCAGAGAATGATGGGATACAAGAAGGACTTAATGCACTGAATTTGAAGGTGGAAGAAAGTATTCATGAACTAAAGCATCTGTAGCCTCTAAAAGCTGCAAAAATAAAGAGCAGTTTCTTCCCTAGAGCCTAGGGAAGGATAACAGCTCTACTGACACCTTCATTTTTGTTTCAAAGATTAATTTTTAACTTATAACCTCCAGAAATGTAAAATGATTCTTTTTGGTACTCTAAGCTACTAAATTTACAGTAATTTGTCACAGCAGCAGTAGAAAACTAATACACCACTTGACCTGCTCTTATTTATAGTCCTAATCATTTTCCTTTTACAAGATTGCAATTACCTTTAATTAGACTGTATGCTTACCTCATTGCCAGGGTAATATTTCAGGGTCTTCCGTTTAGCCCTTCAGACTTTCACAGTTGAACTTCAATCCATTTTTCTGTCTTTCTGAGCCTCATTTCAATCTTCTAACCTAGCAATCTTAGCTATGTGCTCTCTTTCTATTTATGTTATAACTACAATGTGTCAAATGTGAGAATGGTTATCCATGGTGGACAGTGTTTGATGGAGTTCCCCAATTAAAAAAAACCCTTGGAAGCAGGAGTGGCATCCACTTCCAAAATAACTTGCCTCGGGATATGATCCTGGAGAAAGGATGAAAGTTATATAAGTGTCCAGGTCTTTTGTTCATAGGGTTGCTATGAGTCGCCTACAGCTAGACAGCACTCAACAATAAAAACAACACTATATAAGTTTCGTTAGACAAGTTGGTTTGTGTTTTTTTTTTCTTTTCTTTGTTGCTCACCAAAGTATCTCTCAGGAACTCAAAAGTACATAGAAGTTACTGTAATATTCTTTTTAGAAAAAAAATAATTCCACTATGATCTACTTTTATATACCTTTGGCCCACATATCCTTGTGATAAAAACACTAGTATCTTGCTTGTTGTTAGGCAATAACAAAGCAATATGTTAAAAATCTGAAATGGAGGAATAAATCACAACTGTTACAACCAGTCAACTTGGAGTTCTGTAAGAGAATAAGGTAACAAAGAGAAATCTCAAAGTACAGAATTTAAGACTGACAAATACAATTTGAATTTTGGTGGATGGTTGCCAGTTTAAATTTTCAGAACCTACATTCCTTCCCTCTTTGAGATGTTTCCAGATCAGGGGGATCTGAACCTGGCCTCCTATAGAGAATATAAAGGACATTAGTTTTCAGTTCCCCCATCTCTTGACATCTGGATCATGTATATGTGTATATATTTTTGACCAAAATCCTCTTACACACAACTCTATGTACCAAGCATAATCCTCAGGTTTAAGGATATTTGAGTATTTTTATGGAGTTTTTTTTGTACCATCAAGTTGGAAATGACTCGTAGCTTACCTGCCAAAGACTTTTCAGAGGCAGTTAATTACACAGGAGGAGATTGCCCATCTTTCCCCCCACAATTTTATGGAGACTGGGATGCAAAGATGTCCAGGGACATGTAAATAGATAGCTGTTACAAAGCCTATTCAGTATTTCAATAAGTACTTAAAATGTCAATGATTGAAAAAGTAATCAGTGTTAAGCTGGAAAATTATTATTTACTAAAGATAGTCATCATATGGCATCTATCCACAGCTTAACTCTCCTGATCCCTGCCCTAAACTCGTTCTCCCAGCTTCCTATAAGCTCTCTGACCTGCTAAAAACTATTGGAATAAATTAATAATCTCTGTTTGCTTCCAATTTAAGACTTGTTTAGAAACAGGAGTGGCATCCACTTCCTAAACAACATGAAACTTGAGAAACTATGATCGTAATAGAAAGGCTTCAGGTCTTTTGTTCATACAGTCACTATGAGTAGTGCTCCACTTGATAGCAATCAACAACTAAACAACATGCTTCCTAGTTAGTTTAACTAGTACTTTTCCAATTCTACTATTTACAACAAGGACTCTCAATATTACAATAATAGAATTAACTAAATGAAACAAATTTTGAGTAATTAGGCTATAATTCAACAATTATTTTCATTTTGTATTAATTTTTAAGCTAAATTGAAGTTTAATAATTTCTTTTAAAAATCTATAGCATTGTAATAGATTGGCTATTTTCTTAATCTTTAGAAAGATATGATGTATGTTGTTGTTGTTGTTTTTCTGTAATGTTGAGACAGAATTGACAAATAGCTGACTCTCCAGAGGGTTTCAGAGGCAGCTAATCACATAGAAGGAGACTGACTTTCCTTCTCTCATGGAGAGCAGGAGTGGATTTGAACTACATGCCTTTGGGATTGCAGTGAAGCTTCTTGCCACAAGACCACTGGAACTCCTCATGTGATGTATAGAAGACTAGAATCTTCTTTAATTAATATTGTTTGGACTTAATAAGTGGAATTGGAGTGACTTTTTTACAGTTTCATGTATTATTTAAAGTAGTACAAAGCAAAAAAAATAGTATAAAGCACATTTGTAAGTTTTGCATAATCAATATAAAATATCAGTATTTTAAAAGTTTGAAAGCAAGATATATGTGGCTTAGCACAAAAGGTACAAGTTCTGTTTTTCTCTGAGAGGACTAAATAATACCCAAGAAATCAGATTCTTGGTCCAACAGCAGCATTTTGTAATGGAAAAGGCAATTTATTCAATATGTTTTATGATGTTTCCTTTTAACATTGATTATTTCTATTAGATTTTTGCTTTGATGTCTAAGAATTGAAGGAATTTGATAAAATTATTTCTTGTTCATGCATTCATAACATTCTATGACTAGTGACTAGAATTAGTTGTACAGTTAAATGACATCTATATTCAGACAAATGTTCTATCCCTGAACTATACCCCGTAAATGACATCTATGTGTAGACATATTTTCTATTATGTCCATTTCTGAAAAGATGAATATAAATTAAAGATATATAATCTTTTTAGCCTCATAAATAAAAAGTAGGATAATAATGTATCACTTTTATTTATATATGGGACTCTTAATAACTACATTCTCTTAATAATATCAGTTTCAATATGTGTTTGATTAAGTTGTGGTTGTTGTTGTTGTTATGTGCCGTCGAGTCACTTGCGAGTCATAGTGACCCTATGTACAACAGCCCTAAACTCTGCTCTGTCCTGTGCCAATCACATGGCGTCTGACCATCCTGATTACCTCAATCACTGAATCAATCCACCTCATAGAGGGCCTTCCCCTTCTGCACTGTCCCTCCACCCTACCAAAAATGATGTCCCTCTCCAAGGACCTGCCCTTCCTTGCAACATGTCCAAAGTATGTCAGATGGAGCCTTAGAATCCTTGCCTCCAAGGAGCAGCCCGGTTTGACCCTTTCCAGGATG
>NW_006400200.1:753268-754327 GCF_000299155.1 Elephantulus edwardii | reverse complement strand
GATGTAATCAATCTGATTCCTATGCATACCATCAGGTGAAATCCATGTATATAACCTGCGTTTATGTCTCTTAAAAAAAGTATTGGTGATGAATAAGCAGTATAGGAAAAATAAAATATCTCAGTATCATAATATTATGTTGTCAAATTTACTTGGAATTTTATAAATTATTCCCTTAAGCTGTAAAGAATAACATAACATTTATATACTACTACTATTTTGACATGTTCAATATTTTTCTATAGCACCACTTAACTTAAAAACATCAATTATTCTTTTGTCATTCTTATTAATTGTCCAGTTCTCTGATGCATAGCAAGTAATTGCAAAGACCATTGTCTGGATCAGGCATACCTTAATATCTAAAATGACATCTTCCAACCTCAGCACTCTGGAGAAGTTCCTGACAGTACACTTTTCTAATTGAATTAATATTTTGATATCCTGGCTCCACGAGTGTTGACTGTGGACCTAAGCAAGCTGTAATTGTTAATAGTCTCTGTCTATGCTGGACAAGAGTATCAAACAAAACATGGACTGCCAAGAGAACAAATAAGTCTGTCCTAGAGAGAGTGAAACCAATTTGCTCTCTGGAGGCAAGGATTTTGAAGCTCCACCTCACGTACTTTGAGGATGTTGCCAGAAAAGACCAATCCTTGGAAAAGGACATCATGCTTGTAAGGGTGGAGAAATAGCACAGGAGAGGAAAATCTCAATTAGATGGATTGACACAGTAACTGGAGTAATAGGAATAGGTGTGTCAGAGACAATGAGATTGTCTCAGAATAGGACAGGATTCAGTTATTGTGCATAGGATTTCTATAAGTCACAGATAACTCAACAGCAAATAGCAACAATATTTCAGCATATTTTAAATATTTTGCATATATTAATTCATCCATTCTTTATAGTAATTTTAAATGAGCTCTGGTGGCCTAGTAGTAAAAAACTGCTGCATTCCTGAAGTAATACTGTTCAAGTCCACCAGCCGCTCTGCAGGAAGAGGATAAGCAATCTACTCCCATGCAATTAACTACCTTTCAACTCACTGAAGTGTCA
>NW_006400200.1:739633-752783 GCF_000299155.1 Elephantulus edwardii | reverse complement strand
AGAGGGACAGCATGTTTGGGAGAGTGGAGGGACAGCGCAGGAGAGGAAGACCTTTGATGAGGTGGATCGATTCTGTGATTGGGGTGGTGGAAAGGAGTGTGTCGGAGATGGTGAGGTTGGCACAGGACAGAGTAGCCATTAGGGCTCTTGTACATAGGGTTGCTAGGAGTCTCAAGCGACTTGATGGTACATAAAAACAACAGCAATCTTCACATAGTAAGTGGTAGAGTACAAATAAAATCCGGCCAGCCTAGCTCCTGAATCTTCACTTTTACTTACTATATTGAATTCCAATAAGAGGTTAACTGTTTTTTTTTTTTTCAGGTAAAATACAATAGCAAATTCCAAGTACACCTTATAGAAAATTGAACCGTAAGAATCATCACCAGAAAGCCTATTATGTTAAAAAAAAATAAGTTAAACACAATAGCTCATGTTAACAAACATAGGCATTGCTTTGTTTTGCTCATGAGTAATACTATTTGTTAAGTAAAACAGGGGAAGGAGCCAAGAGTAAGCAAAGAAAATTTTGTTGGGGCTCTAGAGCTCTCAGGAGAGGGTTACTGCCCTGGGGCCAGAGAGTGTGATAGAGCAAGGGTGGGAGGGGTGGAGAGGCAAGACAGGTCAGAGAATTTCGCACGTGGCATGAAGGGGAACTGGCTTTTAAAAAGGCTTGTGGAGGAAGAGGCAGTCTCTTGGCAGAGGAAGTAGTCATATAGTCTGCTGATTGGTTATGGCGGTTGGCACTGTTGGATGACAGCTGATGACGTTGCTAGGTGAAAAGTCTCTCTGCAGAGTAAGTAGTTGTGGAGTCTGCTGATTGACTACTGATGGCTGTAAGCAAGGTAGATTGCTGCCAGTTAGTGAGTCAGCCCTGCAAGCCTATATCATCCTAGCCTTTTTTTTTTTTTGTTATATAGGGGTGATGTATTCTCTCTGGCTGCTTCCTGCTGAAAGGGGTTGTTATGGTGATGGAGGAGAAAGGCTGAGAGATAACTTGCTGGGAAGCTGGGCATAAAGATGGAGTAACATCTAGTTAACTGCAACATGAGAAATTTCACATATATGAGCTTGCAAAAATTTTAGTAGGTGTGGTGATTTTAATAACAATAAACAGATTATTACTAATGGAATATAATTGGGGCCACCCAAGTCATTAACAGTGATTGCCACCACCCTGATTAGATCCTAATGGCATCTTTCCTCTGCTGTATCTCATCTTGCAGTTGGGTAAGGGTATCTAAATTTTCTTCAACTAGGCCTGTTAAATTAATATAATAACAACATTGTTTTCTGCTGTCAGTTGGTCTAAAGCTCACCTGTTTTGAAGAGATACCTGGGCCAAGGAGTTAATTTGCCATTGGAGGGAGGCTAAAGGTTTAATAGAGGTATCTATGGTTATTTGGAGTTTGTGCTCAAAATCAGCTGAGGTTGTAAGGGAGTCCCTAGATTGCCACCTGCTAGGTCTGATCCATCCTGAAAAGGTGCCTACTATGGTTAGGAGGTAATGCCACTTTTTTGTGTCTAGGCATGTGAGTGAAGTCAACTTGCCAGTTGAGACCAGATAGAAGGCCTCTCATTTGGTAGGTAGTAAACTGGGGTTGGAGGCCCCTGGGGTGAAACTTTAAAGCAGATGGAACAGCAGGAGTAGACTAGTTGTATTTTTGTGGCGAGAGTAGGGGTAGAAAATAGAGGTTGGAGGAAGTGGAGGAGGGCTTTAGTTCCAATATGGAGTGAATTATGGATATTGGTGAGGATAGAGGTAGATTGGCAGTCAGGTAGAACAATTTTATCACCAAGAAAGATATAATCTTGAGGTGTGATGCATCTACCTTTTGCACATAAAATGTCAGTTTCTGCTAGGGAGAAAGTGGGACTGATTTCCAGAGTAAGAAATAAGACTGGAGCAGTGAACAAGGAGAAGGGAAGTTAGGCCTCGAGCCATAGCATCTCCTTTGGTGTTGTCCATACTGACAGGATCAGAGGAAAACTGGTGGCCTTTGAAGTTTTCAATAGCTACCTCAGCCAGAAGAAGGACAGCTATCAGTAATTTAGAAATTAAGGTAGCATTAACATTAAGGGATCCCTTAGTGGTAAAAAACCCTCACTCTTTCCAAAGAGTGGAATGGCAATGCACTATTAAGAAAGCATATTTTGAGTCAGTATATATTGTGGCACATTTCCATTTGGCTAGGATGAGGGCTTTAATGAGGACTATTAGTTCATCTTTTTGAGATGTTGTGCCTTCTGGGAAGCTGCTGGCTTCTAGTGTATATGTGTAAGTCACAATGGCATACAGTTGCATGGCTGCATCCATCAGGCCTACTACTGAGCTTCATCCACAATCAGTGTCATATCAGGGTTAGGTAAATGAGTATAAGTAAGGCCTTCGTGGGGGGAAGACAGTGCATCGGTTACTTCAGGACAAGAGTGGGATGCAACAGGAAGATTGGAAGAGAGAAGGGAAGCTAGGTTAAAAGGTGGGGGTGGGAGGTGGTGAGGCCTGTATAGTGACTAAAGAATTTTCAATGAAAAGCAAGTTGAAGTCCTAGAGTCAGAATGTTCCTCAAAAGTATAGAGATCAGTGGTTAAAAAGCTCAGCAAGCCTATAAAATGTGAAGACGGTCATGGGTTGAAAGAGAGTGAGCTTGAGGGCTTCTTTTGTTGGTTCTGCAGTTGTCCCTAAGGCTCAGAGGCAGGGTTGCTAACCTCAGATGGTTGTGTCTAGTTGTTTAGATAAAGGTGCCACTGGGTGGTAGATTGGGCCTACCAGCTGTGCTAGAATTCCTACTATTTCCCCATGCTTTTCATCAGAGAAAAGGTGAAAAGGTTAATTAAGGTTAGGAAGAGATAGTGGAGGAGTGGTGATAAGTAGATCACAGAGAGTGCAGAAGGCTTTATGGACTACCAACGGATTGGTCAGGGGGGTCAACAGGTGTTTCTTTGGCTGCTGCATATAATGGTTGGGCAGAGGTTGCAAAATTTTGGATCCAATGGTGGAAAAAACCTACTAGGCCTAGAAAGGAAAGTATCTGAGCTGCTGACTCAGGTGACTGTAGTGCATGAATGGCTGATTTGCTGTCAGTTGTCAGAGCTTTAGAGGAAGGAGTGAGTAAGATTCCTAAATAGGTAACTTCAGAGGAAGAGATTTGCACCTTAGAAGGAGAGACACGGTAGTTCTTTTCTCCAAGGAAATTTACAAGTTTAGCTGTATGTTATTGTGATAGGGCTAAGGATGGGCTACAGAGAAGCAGGTCATCAACACATTGCAATACAATACTAGGAGACAAGGAGATAGAGGAGGTCATGGCTTAGAGCCTATTCAAAAAGTGGGGGCTGTCGTGGAACCCCTGGGGGAGCACTATCCAGGTCGGTTGTTGTTCTGTGTGAGTGTCAGGATCAGTCCAAAGGAAGGCAAACAAGAAGTAGGAGTCAGGTTGTAAAGGAATGGTAAAGAAGGCATCCTTAAGATCAAAGATGGTGAAATGTGTCGTTTCAAGGGGTATATGAGAAAGCAAGGCATGGGGGTTAGGGACTACTGGGTGGTTGGGGAGGATAGCCACACTATGAGCTGTAGGTCCTGGACAAGCCTATAAGCCCCTGAAAGTTTGTGTATCAGCAAGATGGGATTGTTACATGGGGAGGTGGTAGGTATTAGAAGGCCATGGCTGAGGAGCCTCATAATAATAGGGTGGATTCCACAAAGATGAGATTCTGAGATAGGAAACTGGGGGTGTGATGGAAATTTAGTAGGATCTTTAAGAGAGATACGAAGAGGTGGGTGGTGGGAGGCTACTACTTGCTTTGAAGTATCCCAGACTACAGGATAAAAGATATCAGGGGGTAAAAGATGGTCAGAAGTAGAGGATGTTGATGGATAAGAAATTAGTGGAAGAAGAAGAAGGGGGGGAGAAGGCTCTGGAGAGATAGAAATAGTGGCACGAAGATTTTGGAGAATATCTCTACCTAAATAGGGGAACAGGGCAGGGTGGCATAACTAAAAAGCAGTGTGAGTAACAGATTTTATCTAACACACATGGCAATGGAGGAGTCTTGTGTGGGTAAATGGGCTTTCCATCAATTCCCATAACTGTAACTTGGAAGAAGTTGTTGTCCCTGAGAAGGCAGAGAGAACAGAGAAGGTAGCCCCGTGTCTATTAAAAATGAAATAGAATTACCCACTACCATGATAGTCACTTGAGGCTAAGCAAGAGTAAAAGGGGTCCTCAAGTCCAGACAACCTCAGTACTTCTACACTAGGCCAAGGAGTGTAAGAGGCAGGACCACCAGGTGACCGTCAGCTTGCCCTTCACATTGAGGTGCAGAGGATGAGCTCGACACCAGGGGCCAGTCACTTTGCCAGTGACCTGGTTGCTTGCAGGCTAGACAAGACTTTGTTGGCAGCCGGGGGTGTGGGCATTGCTATGCCCAACGACCTTCTAGGCCATAGTTGAAGCATGCATTCGGCTGAGTAGATTTTGAAGGGAGGTCCCACTGAGGCCCCTTTTTTACCTTGGGGTGCTGGCCAGAGAGCCTCTACAATTGCCTGGATCTAGAGAGCTACCTTTTGATGCATCTGAGCCCGTTTTATTGCTTCATCTCTGTCTTCCCTGAAATTAAAAACTTTAAAAGCCATGTTTACCAGATCGCAGATGGGTGTTTGAGTTTTATTTATTATGTCAGGTGCAGATTGTGTTATGAAATGGGTGGCTAAACACATAGACCCTAGTGCAGTTGAAGGGTCTAGGTGGGTGTACTGGGTTAAAGCTTCAGTTAGTCTATTTAATAAGATAGCTGCATACTCTGGCCATGTTTTTTCTTAGAGTTTGTTATAGTTAATGACTTTCTGGGTGGTATCTTGCATCCCTTCTAAGAGACACTGAATCATATGGTCATGACTGAATCTGCTTTCTTGGCCATGCTGATAGTCCCAGTTGGGCTCTGCTTCTGGAACAACTACTGCACCTATGGGCATAGTCTGATCTGTGAGGTGCATCTGGTCTGTGTATGGGCTAGCAGCTGCTAAAATGTGGTCTTTTCTGTCAGATATGAGAGTAGAGGGTAGAGGTAAGGATAATGTGGAGTTCATGCCAGGTAAGGTCATAAGCTTGTGTTAGGTAGCAGAATTTTTATGGTAAAGAGTGGGGGTAGAAGAAAATAAACCAAAGTGTTTTTCAATAGTGGACAAATCAGGCAGAGAGTAAGGAACATTGACACGAACAAATCCCTCAGTGCCTGCAATTTCTTGTAGGGGCAGAGTAACTCAGGAACTTAGATGGCAGGTCATGAGAATGTATATGAGAGCTAACAGGAGAAGAGAGAGAGGGTAGTGCAGTGGGAGGATAAGATTTCAGGTATGGAGGGGGTTGGGGATGAGACAGAGGTGCAGTGGGTGCAATTAATCGTATTGGGGGGGGGCTAATCTTCAGGAAGATCCAGGTCAAAAGATGTAGGATCAGAGTTTGGAGCAGCAACAGGAGGAAAAGAAAGTGGAGGAGAAGGAAATTTTGGATTTTTCCAAGCAAGAAACACATGTCTAGTGGAACAGAGTGAACAGAGGTCTGGATGAGAGCAAACGAGTCATATAGCCTGGATATAGGGAACTTCTGAGACTTTGTCTAACTTGTGACAATAATTGTCTAAGGCCATCAGGATATTGAAGTTTAAAAAGCCATCTGTTGGCCAATGGAGGCAGTTATTGCACAGGTACTTAGGCAAAGAGACAGAGAAGAAAAGGATGAGTTTATTTTTCTTTATGTCTAATTAGAAAATTAACAGCCTAGCAGTGATTTGGGGTCAAATTTAGACATTTATGATCCTATCATCTGTCCTGTCCCTGAGCAATGGGTGGAGGGATGTCGGCATCCCAATGATTGGTCCACTCAAAGAAGGATGGAGGAGCAACAAGGAGTCTGGGACACACAGGTGCACACACACACACACACACACACACACACACACACACACACACCCAGGACTAGACCTAGTCTAGCGGAAACAGGAATCTCTGACATGGCTATGATTGTGGTGGACAGGGATCCTGGAGACAGAGCAGGGAGTGAGGTAAGGAGGACCACATGGACTTACTGCTAGCAGAAGAAAGATGAACTCCAAAAGGTGCCAGTCTGAGACAAAGGAACCACCCAGGGCGCACATGTTCCTCGCAGGTTCAGCACCAAATGTTAAGTACAACAAGTGCGGGAATCAAAACTAAGCAAAGAAGCTATTATTGTGACTCTCAGGCTAGACTCATTGTCCCAGGCGAGAGAGACAGAGGCAGGACAAGTCAGAGAAGTTTGTGCTTGCTGTCAAGAGGAACTGGCTTTCTAAAAAAACTCAGGAAGGAAGGGGCTGTCTCCTGGCAGAAATAGTAGTCACATAGCTTGCTGACTGGCTGCAGCTACTGGCATTGTTGGTGACATCTGATGAAGTTGTTAAGCAGGCAGTCTCTTGGTAGAGGAAGTAGTCATAAAGTCTGCTGATTGGTTATGGTGGCTGTAAGCGAGGTAGGTTGCCCCCTGGGAGTGAGTCTGCCCCAAAGGCCTATCACCACTCACCTTTTAAGTTTTAACTTATGGCTATTAACATTGTGTTGAATGTGAACATTTCTATTTGGTTTAGATAGTTCCTAAAATGGTGAACCAAATTATTTAGGAGTAATAATTTACCAAAGCAAATATTTAATGTAGACACACTAACTCACTCATTACTATCAAGTCAGAGCCAACTCATTTGTAAATATCTCATGGATTTTCAGCAGCTATAAACTGCATAGAAGATTTCCTATTTTTCTCTCATAGGACAACTAGTAAATTTGAATTTCCCACCTTTCGTTTAGTAATGCAATGTCCTACCCATTACATCACCAGAGCTTCCCATTAGAGACCAAGAAAACTCATTGCTTGACAGTTGAACACATTTATAACAGACCTACAGGTGGGCATTTTTGTAGTTGCAATCACACGGGAGATTTCTCATCACTCTTCCAAGGTGTTGCTAGTGGATTCAAGCCTTCAGAGAGGCCCTGCTTTTAGTTGGTGATATAATTCCCTACCAACTAGGGAGTCCAAAGCAGATAATAAGGTCTTAATTTGGAGGAGGAGACTGTCCTAAAATAAAGATTTACATTTTAAACCAGAAAAATACTGCTCCAGGGCATAATGCTTTGAAGGATATTCTGACTCCAAGTGAGAGAATCAATACCAACTCTTATTGCTGCTGCTGTTGTTAGATGTTTTAGGGTGAACTAAGACTCATAGTGACCCAAGGAATAAGAGATCAAATCTTGTTTCATTTTGCAAAATTCTCATGATCTCTCACATTTTTTTAGTATATTATTAGAGGCACTGTGTTAATAAGTTTTTTTAAGAACTGTTCTCTCTTTCTCTGACCCTTCAGCTTTTCCAGTATGCAGTCTTCTTTCTGATGACCAGACCCTGATTTTGGTATGCCCAAAATATGCAATGAAAAGTGCTTCTAAGGAGTACTCCAGTTTCACAACTTCCAACACGCATTCATTTGTTCTTTTAGCAAATCAGGTGATTGATATTCAGTACTCTGTGCCAAACCAAAGTTCAAAGTCATCATTTCATTTGTTTTCATCTTTATTCTCTGTGCAACTTTAAGATGCATAGGAAGCAACTTGCATACCATGGCTGGAATCAGATGCACCTTACCTTTTAAACTGACATTTTTGTCCTTTATCACTTTGGAGAGATATTTGACAACAGATTTTCCCAATGCAACACATCTTTTCATTGCTTCAGTGTCACTATTATGTGTGTTGATTGTGAATTAAAAAAAAAATTAATTCACTGATAAATTCAGTCTTTTCTCCAACTATCATGACATTGCCTATTGGCCTAGTGATGAGGATTTTTGTTTCTTGTTGTTAAGATGTAATCAATAAGAAAACTGTAGTTGTTGATCTTCTGCAGTGCTTCAAGACTTCCTCACTCTTTGCAAACATGGTTGTATCATCTATATAAGGAGATTGATCATGAGTCTTCCTCCAAACCTGATGCCACATTTTTCTCCATATAGTCCAGCTTCTCAAGTTCTTTTTCTCAGCGAAGAGACTGAATAGGTATTGAAAAAGGATATACCCTGACGCACAAATTTCCTGATTTTAAAATGTATAGTGTATTACCTTATTTGTTCAGATAACTGCATCTGACTCTATGGATGTTTTTAATGAGCACAATTATGTATCCTGGAATTCACATTCTTCTTGATGTTAACACTTAGTTGCAACTGAGATAAACAGAAACTCTGGTCTGAGGTGACACCCTCACCTTCATTTCAACCCACATCCACCTTATATACAGTAGAGAGAAACAACTGCCTGGTTCTATGACACCCTCATAATTACTGTTATTCTTAAGTCCATAGTTGAATCAATTTTTTCAAGGGATGTATATATATAATATTATTGGGTTTTTGTAGTTAATTTGCTTACAAAGTTCATAGTGGATGATTCCTCCTAAGAACATGTACAAAGAATGTGAGAAGATGTCTCACAATTCTTGCTTTTAAGGCTTATTCTGATTATGCTACTTACAAGGAAGTTGGATTGTTTTGGAGTTGTAGTTGGGTTGTTTTTTGTTTGTTTGTTTTTGACACATGATGGTATAGTTAATATTCCTTACCAATACTGTAACTCAAGAGCACCAATTCTTCAGTATTCTTAATAATATTGTCCAGCTTTCAAAGATGTAGGTTATTCTTATTGTTATGGGCTAGAGTCAGAATTGACTCATAGCTGACTCTCCAGTAGATTTTTAGTCATCATAAATTTCAAATAAATAGATTTCCCATCTTTTTTGTGTGAACCAGCTGGAAGATCTGAATTGCTTTGGGTCAGCAGTGAAATTCCTTATTCACTCATCACCAGAGCTCTTTAAATGATTTCTTTCTTTGACATCATCAAATAATTAATGTTACAACGATGTCTCATGAATGTCCCTTCCAGTATTCCAAACATTTGTGGAAGGAGAGTAAATGTTAAATTTATTTATTATCTATTTTCTTTTTCTATCAAAAACCTCTTTTAAGAACTGTGTCTATACATACACAGAGACAGAGATTCTTCTTCCTCAGTACAAAATCATATATGTTGTTGTTTTTGTTAGGTGCTATCAAGTCAACTAAAACTCATAATGACTTTACAAACAACAGATCTGAACCCTGCCCTATCTTGTGCCAATCTCATTATCTCTACCACACTGGAACCCATTGTTGAAGTCATTGTGCCAGTCCATCTTATTGAGGATCTTCCCTTCCTTTACTGACCCTTCACTTTTCTGAGCATGATGACTTTTTGAAGAACTGGTCCCTATGAGCAACATGCCCAAAGTATGTGAGACAAAGCTTTACCATTTTTCCTCTAAGTAAATCGCTGGCTGCACTCTGCAAGAAATATTTACTTGTTCTTTTGGCAATCCATGAGCTATTTAGGACATTTCTCCAACACCACAACTCAAAGGCATTGATTCTTTTGTTCTCATCTTTATTCATTATCATATATTCAGATGCACAGCAAGTAATTGAAAAGAACCTGGCTTAGGCTAGGTACACCTTAGTCTTTAAAATTACATTTTTGCTCTTCTGGATTTTGTTGAGGTCCTTGCCTGCAGACTTTCCCAATGCAAGATGTCTTTTGATTACCTGACTACTGGTACAAGGTTGTTGATTGTAGGTCCAAGTATTATAAAACCATTGACTATTTCAGTCTTTTCTCCATCTATCATGATGTTGTCTACTGGCCATTTTTTGTCTCTTGATGTTGAGATATAATTCTGAAGACTGAATTCCTTGATTTTCTAGAGCAAATACTTCAAGTCCTCACTTTCAGGAAACAAGGTTGTGTCATCTGCGTGACATAGGCTGTTGATTAATTTTCCCCAAATCCTGTTGTCATACTCTTTTTCATAAAGTCCAGCTTCTCAAATGGTGTGCTAGGCATAGTGATTGAATAGGTATGAAGAAAGGATAAAACCCTAGTATGTACCTTTCTTGATTTTTAAACCATGCAATATTCCTTGCTTTGTTTCGACAACTGCTGCTTGATCAAGTGTTATGAGTAGTTAAAGTATAAGAAAATATAATAATTTGCTGTAAACATATTATAGAAAATAGCATAAATTTGTTGTGAAACATAATAAATTTGATGTGAAAACACAGTGACTTAAATTGTTTTTTTCTTATGGCCTGGCGATGCCGGATCTGCTCCGCTCTTACCGACTTTCTCTTGGTAGTGGTAATGAACCACAAACCAGAAAGCCACGGCACGTGAGCCACCATGCTCCACCGGTGAGCTACATCTCCAGACCCACAGTGACTTAAATTTAAGAATAAGAAATATGTTAGGAAATTGTTATGCTATATGTTAGAAATAAGAATAAGAACTATGTTGGGAATTTGCTATATGTTAGAAATAAGAATAAGAATTATGTTAGGAATTTGCTGTATAATATATTAGAAATAAGAATAAGAAATTTGTGGGATTTGTAAAAAATATACTAAACAGTTTGATATATCCAAACAGGCCTTAGAGGCCTAGGGCCCCACTTGCTGCAGCAGGTGTAAACCCATGATAAGAGAATATAACTGTTGTAGAAATTGCCTGTAAAGCCTCACTGGCCTCAGCATATGTAAATCCCTGATAAGGCACTGTAACTTGTTATTGGCTTTGCTGCTAAGGGAACATAATTTGTATTGAATATGATTGGCCAAACCTGTATTGTTTTTCAACATGTCCCAGAAAGCCCCACTTCCCTCGCTATAAGATAAACCAGGGAAGCCGAAGTAGATAACCTCTGGCTGTGCCCAGAAGATCTGTCTGCACTTTGCTGAAGAGAATGAGATGACACTGATCCATACACAGAAGACCCAAAGGCTCTTTTCAGAGCCAAGGACTCTGGCCACACTGATGGCTATCTATTGCTGAGACAGCCAAGGACTCTGGCCACACCAATGGATATGAGCTGCTGAGACAGCCTAGGACCTTGGCTTCACTAATGATTGTGAAGAGCTGAACCATTCAAGAACCACTACCACACCAGTGTCCATAACGACCAAGGAAACAAGTTAGGATTTCTCATGTATTATGTAATATGGTGTGATGAATTTATGAATTGCAATGTGGAGAAATTGCAATTAACTGTTCAATGCTTACTATTACTTGATGAATCAATATGTTGTAATTAATTTATTAATTGCAATGTTGATAAATTGCTATTATTTCTATGAATGAATTAATCAATAAATTTTAATTGGCTTTTGTAATCTGTCTGCAAGTAATTAATTAAAGCTCCAGGCTCATGAAAATCAATGTATACATTTCTAATATGACCACAATTACTTGTTCGGAAAATCCAAATACTTCTCAATTTTAGCCACAAATTGTCATGATTCACACAAATGCCTTTGTATAAGTGGTAAAACACAAATAGATATCATTCTGCTACTTTCATCACTTAGCCAAAATCCATCAGCAAATGACATCTTGGGTACCTTGGCCTCTTTAAATCTGGCCTGGATCTCTAGCAGGTTCTGCTGTTGTACTGTCCTAACCATATCTGAATAATCTTCAGCATGTTTTTATTTATATAATATTGTTTTATTTCCACATTTTGTTGGATCACCTTTTTGAGCAATAGGAACAAATATAGATCTCTTCCAGTCATTTTGGCCAGAGAAGTGTCTTCCAAATCTCTTGGCATAGATTAGTGAGCACATCCAGGCTTCATATGTTTGTTAAAACATGTCAATGGATATCCATTTATTCCTGGGGTCTTATTTTCTACCAGTCTCTTCAGGTCAGCTTGCATTCCTCTTTTCATCACCATTGATTCTTGATCATGTGCTACTCCCTCAAATGGTTCTGTGTGAGGCAACTCATTTTGGGACAGACTCAGTGTTTCTTCCATCATATTTTGATGCTTCCTGGATCATTCAGAATTTTTCTCATAGTATCCTTCAGCACTGAAACTCAAGGCCTGGATTTGTTTTTTTAATTCTTTCAGCTTGAAGAGTGCTGAACAAGTTATTATCTTTTTGTTTTCTAACTTTACCTCTTTTGCATATATCATACTTATATGAATATTACTGAATTATAAGTTTCACTATGCCATTTAGCAGATTCTAACTCATGGGAATGCTCCATCAGTTTTTGAGTCTATAGATCTTTGCAGAAAGAAATTGCTCATCTTTTTCCTTGAAGCTAATGGTGGATTTAAACTATTAAACTTTTGGTTAGTAGCCTAGAGAAAAGCTCAATGTCAACAGTCAAAACCAGGCCATGTGCTTACTGTGGAATAGTCCATTAATTATGCATGAGTAAGTTCAAACTGAAACTGGATAAAATGAAAACAAATCTTAAAAAACCAAAGTAAGACCTTAGCCTACCCTACCTGAATTTAAAAATCTTCTTAAAAACAGGTTTGAGGAACTGATCACCAATGACCAAAGAAGGAAGGAGCCATAGGATAAAATCAAGGTTTTCATGCATGGAAAAACAAAATATAAATACAGATAGTGATGAAAGAAAGATCAGAATGGATTATCAGGAGAAACGAAGAAAACTGTATTTGTGTATCAAAAAGCCAAAGAAAAGGGAAGAGATGGATGCCTAAGTAAAAGTGCTCAACAGTAGATTTCAAAAGGCAACTTGAGAAGACAAAGGAAATAATTATAAAAGAATGTGCAAAAAGCTGGAGTCAGAGAATAAAAATGGAAGCACTTGCTCAGCTTTTTTCAAGTTGAAAGACTTGAAAAGCAAATTCAACCTTCAGTTGTAATACTGAGATTTCATGGTCAAAATCTCAAATGATCCAAGAAGCATCGAAAGAATATGAAAAGACTATGCAGAATCACTGTTTCAAAAAGAATGGATGGACATGGAAATCTTCCAGGAAGAACCATATAAACAAGAGCCAATAATAACAAAAGAAATTCAAGCTTCATTGAAGACACTGGCAAAAAATATGACCCCAGGAAAGATGGGATGCCAAGGTATGTTTCTACTAAGAGATACAGCCTGTGCTCATCAGTCTATGCGAACAAATTTTGAGGACAGTTGCCTGGCTGACTGACTGAAAGAGATTTATATTTGTTCTTATTCCCAAGAAAGGTGGTCTAACAGAATGTG
>NW_006400200.1:738089-739148 GCF_000299155.1 Elephantulus edwardii | reverse complement strand
TGGAAGAAGACTCATCAACAACCTGTGCTATGCAGATGACACAACCTTGCTTGCAGAAAGTGAGAAGGACATGAAATGCTTGCTACAGAAGATGAAGGACTACAGCCTTCAGTATGGATTAATTCTCAACACCAAGAAAACAAAAATCCTCACCATTGGGAGAATTGGCAAGATCAAGATAAATAGAGGAAGGATTAACACTATAAATCATTTCATCCAATGTAAATCCACAATCAACAGCTGATCAGGAGACATATGGCTTTGGGCTAGTCTGTTGTCAGGGACCTCTCTAAAATACTGAAAAGCAATTATATCAGTTTGAAAAAACTAAGGTACAACTAATTGAAACAATGATCTTTTCAATCACTTTCTGTGCAACTAAGAGCTAGACAATAAATAAGGATGTTAAGTGAGGAAAATGGCATCTTTGAGTTGTGGTGTTAGAGAGTATACTGAACTATCTATGAATTGCCAAAAGAACAGATAGGTCTTGGGAACAGTGCAGTCAGAGTGTTTCTTGGATGCAAGAATAGTGAAGCTTCATCTCTCATACTTTGGATATATTGCTAGAAGATGCTTTTCTTTGGAGAGAGATATGTTTGTAAAGATAGTGTTAGCAAAAAAAAAGAGATCTCCAATAAGATGAGTTGACAAGGTGACTGCAGCAATGAGCTCAAGTGTATCAGAGATTAAGATGATGATATAGGATAGGATAAGGTTTAGGTTTGCTGTTAGAAAGGATGCTATGAGTCAATGGCATTTAAGAATAAAAACAACAATTTTTATTGTTGTTGTGTATGCTGTTGATTAGGACCTGATTCATAGCTGACTCTCGAGGGGGTTTTCTGAGGCTATAAAGTACATGGAAGGAGATAGCTCATCTTTTTCCCAGGGAGCAGCTAGTGAATTTGAACCACCTGTCTTTGGGGTTAGTAGCACAACTCTTCACCACTAATCCACCAAAACTCCTCTATATATCAATATCAGTTGTTGTTGCTGTTGTTATGTGCTATTGAGTCACTTGCAACTCATAGCGACCCTATGTACAAGAGCCCTAAA